>NC_137120.1:30543629-30596129 GCF_949357685.1 Gobio gobio
AATACCCATTTAAACCCATTAATCTCATTGCATTATTTAATACAATAATGACTTTAATATCTGAATATCATGGCATCTGTTAGTGGGTGGGATATATTAGGCAGCAAGTGAACATTGTCCTCAAAGTTGATGTGTTAGAAGCAGGAAATATGGGCAAGCGTAAGGATTTGAGCGAGTTTGACAAGGGGCAAATTGTGATGGCTAGACGACTGGGTCAGAGCATCTCCAAAACTGCAGCTCTTGTGGAGTGTTCCCGGTCTGCAGTGGTCAGTCTCTATCAAAAGTGCTCCAAGGAAGGAGCAGTGGTGAACCGGCGACAGGGTCATGGGCGGCCAAGGCTCACTGAGGCTGATCCCTATCCACCGCCGAAAGTGCCAACACTGGGCACGTGAGCATCAGAACTGGACAATGGAGCAATGGAAGAAGGTGGCCTGGTCTGATTAATCATGTTTTCATTTTCTTTTGTGTGTGCGTCGCTTACCTGGGGAACACATGGCACCAGGATGCACTATGGGAAGAAGGCAAGCCGGTGGAGGCAGTGTGATGCTTTGGGCAATGTTCTGCTGGGAAACCTTGGGTCCTGCCATGTCGATGTTACTTTGACACGTATGCTGACCATGTACACCCTTTCATGGAAACGGCATTCCCTGGCGGCTGTGCCTCTTTCAGGGGGATAATGCGCCCTGCCACAAAGCAAAAATGGTTTAGGAATGGTTTGAGGAGCACAACGAGTTTGAGGTGTTGACTTGGCCTCCAAATTCCCCAGATCTCAATCCAATCGAGCATCTGTGGGATGTGCTGAACTAACAAGTCCGATCCATGGAGGCCCCGCCTCGCAACTTACAGGACTTAAAGGATCTGCTGCTAACATCTTGGTGCCAGATACCACAGCACACCTTCAGGGGTCTGGTGGAGTCCATGCCTCGACGGGTCAGGGCTGTTTTGGCCACAAAAGTAAGACCAACACAAAATAGGAAGGTGGTCATAATGTTATGCCTGATCTGTGCGTGTGTTTGTGTGTATATATAATTATTACTTCATTACTTTCTTTTCATTCCTAATGGGATGACATGGACACGTTCTTGACACATTTCATGAGATTCGTCTGTATAGTGACTCACCCTCACCTCACATTTTCTGCTTAGGTTGGCAGGTTTCCTGTGTCAAGTGGAAAGAGAGATGGGCGGAAGGGTGATTATTAAAAGACGAGAGGCTGTTGATTAATCATGATTGAGTCACTCTCTCGCTGTCTCTCTCTCTGTATGTCTTACCGCTCAATCATAATGGAGACACATTCTGCTCTGTGATGTCCTGGTTTATTCATGTGAGCTGTCAATCCTTTTCTCTCTCGTTCTGTCTTTCGTTATCTTTGTTCTATTCCTTCAGGCTCACACCAGACTCATCATCCCATTGTTCTTTTTTTTCATCCCTTCTTTCTTTCCGGCAATGGCCAGAGCACTCATCTTAATCTTCATTTTTCTTTTCACCCTCTTGTCTCTCTCTCTCTCTCTCTCTCTCTCTCTCTCTCTCTCTCTCTCTCTCTCTCTCTCTCTCTCTCTCTCTCTCTCTCTCTCTCTCTCTCTCCATTGACTCACTGCTGGCAGAACTGAACCATGGGAGAAAAGGACTGTCAGACTGTTTTTCCAATCCTTCTCTTTTCTCATCCATCCACTCCTCCTTTTCTAGTTCTACCTCTTCTGTAAATAGAAAGCACTACTTGGCATTTATCTCATTTATCCCCTAAACAATAGAATCAGGCTGCGGAGAGAAGTATGATCTTAAAATATACTGGTCTGGAATCAAACAAATTCCTGGTTGTACACATCTTTCCCACAATACACTAGGTTATTACATGGTATTAATGGATGAATTGGTTAGCTGTCTAGTTGGTTGGAGTACTGTTGGAGTTGGTTGATGGTTTTATATCCTTTTGGGTGTTTTCCTTTTGTCCTGTATAGGAAGATATTAGTTAATTGGCTGGTTAATCAGTTGGGCTTCTGTTGTTTCTGTCTTTTAAAGACTTCCCCTTGTCCTGAATTGTTATTTATTATATTTTTTTTGTCCTAATAAAGCTTGACTCTTTCTCTCATCCTGAATAGATGTCAGTTAGTTAGTTGGACTACTTTGTGATATTTTATGTCCTTTTAGAACATTGACTTCCACTATTCCTGGATGTATAAATAGATGTTAGTTAGTCAGTCAGCCAGTCAACCTTTTGATTCTTTTTTTTTTGTCCTAATAGAAGCTTCTGAATGGATAGAAGTTAGTTAGTTAGTTAGTTAGTTAGTTAGTTAGTTAGTTAGTTAGTTAGTTAGTTAGTTAGTTAGTTAGTTAGTTAGTTAGTTAGTTAGTTAGTTAGTTAGTTAGTTAGTTAGTTAGTTAGTTAGTTAGTTAGTTAGTTAGTTAGTTAGTTAGTTAGTTAGTTAGTTAGTTAGTTAGTTAGTTAGTTAGTTGGTTGGTTGGTTGGTTGGTTGGTTGGTTGGTTGTTTAGTTAGTTAGTTGTGATCACTTTATGTATTTTATAGAAGCTTGACATCCCCTTGTCCTATATGGATAGATATTAGTTAGTTAGTTAGTTAGTTAGTTAGTTAGTTAGTTAGTTAGTTAGTTAGTTAGTTGGACTACTTTAATGATCCTTTTATGTCCTTTTTTGACTGCCTATCCTTCTGAATGGATAGTTGGTTAGTTAGTTAATTTGTTAGTTGGATGGACTCCTTGTATGATATTTTTCTGTCGTAATAGAAGCTTCTGAATGGATGTTAGTTAGTTAGTTGTGATCACTTTATGTATTTTATAGAAGCTTGACTGCCCCTTGTCCTATATGGATAGATATTAGTTAGCTGGCTTGTTAGTTAGTTAGTTAGTTAGTTAGTTAGTTAGTTAGTTAGTTAGTTAGTTAGTTAGTTAGTTAGTTAGTTAGTTAGTTAGTTAGTTAGTTAGTTAGTTAGTTAGTTAGTTGGACTACTTTTATGATCCTTTTATGTCCTTTTTTGACTGCCTATCCTTCTGAATGGATAGTTAGTTGGTTAGTTAGTTAATTTGTTAGTTGGATGGACTTCTTGTATGATATTTTTCTGTCGTAATAGAAGCTTCTGAATGGATGTTAGTTAGTTAGTTGTGATCACTTTATGTATTTTATAGAAGCTTGACTGCCCCTTGTCCTATATGGATAGATGTTAGTTAGTTAGTTAGTTAGTTAGTTAGTTAGTTAGTTAGTTAGTTAGTTAGTTAGTTAGTTAGTTAGTTAGTTAGTTAGTTAGTTAGTTAGTTAGTTGGACTACTTGTATGATCCTTTTATGTCCTTTTTTGACTGCCTATCCTTCTGAATGGATAGTTAGTTGGTTAGTAGTTAGTTAATTTGTTAGTTGGATGGACTTCTTGTATGATATTTTTCTGTCGTAATAGAAGCTTCTGAATGGATGTTAGTTAGTTAGTTTAGTTAGTTTAGTTAGTTAGTTAGTTAGTTTGTTTGTTTAGTTAGTTAGTTGAATGGATAGATGTTAGTTACTTAGTTTACCAATCACTACTGTTTGTTTTCATTGTTGTGTAAATTTTCTTCCAAATTTCTTCAATTTTTCGCTGAGGAAAGAAAGTTATAAATAATTGGAACAGCGTGAGGGTGAGAA
Organism: Gobio gobio; assembly: GCF_949357685.1. NCBI lineage: Eukaryota > Metazoa > Chordata > Actinopteri > Cypriniformes > Gobionidae > Gobio > Gobio gobio. The sequence goes on from NC_137120.1 coordinate 30,547,256, forward strand.
CATGACAGAATTTTTTTTTTTTTTATAAATCTTACTTTAAAATATTCTAGATCAGTTAGTAGAAGCTGGAGTCAGAACTGAACTGTGAGCTTTTTTGCCTCAGTCACTATCTCCATCTCTCTCTCTCTCTCTGTCTGTCTGGATGTGTTGATGGAGGAGAATCTGTTATTCCTGGAGAGCTCTTTCATCTGAAATTCTCATTCTTTATTCATTCGTTTACCGCCTTCTCCATCCATCAGGCATCTAAAGTAGGAAAACACCTCGGGCTACCAGCACAATACTGCCCTTTTGCCCTTCTCCCTATGCCGTCTGCTGTCAATCTATCCATCCTTTCCTCTCCTGATCTGTCACTCATATTGTTCTTTCCATCTGCCTCTGTCTGTCTTTGCTTCAACTTTTCAACTCTTTCTCACCTCTCCTCTCTGTTCCTTTTCTTACACCTTTTTGGTCTCCCATTATTTCCCAACTTTCTCTGAATTGCAATTTAAGAGCCATTCTAAATTCTGGATGGTGCGCAACCCTGATGCAACAAATGCCTGACTTTTACTGGACCGCTTCGGTTCATGTGCCGGGGCCGTAATAATGATGGGAGGGGCTTATGGGCTTTAATAAATCCCTACTGGTTGCCTCGACCTCGCCTCTCCAACCAAATGGTTTCCCACAAGGCTGCACTCTTTGCTACCACCAATCAGCAGTGGCTGGGTTAATGGCATGTGGTCATTGTGTGGTCTGTTTACACCACAGGAGTGGTTGTGTCGCAGTCACAGGCGGCCTGGAGTGGTAATGTTTCTGAATAAGATGGAGAGCCAGGCCAAGTCGAAGGACTCTGCTCATGTGGTTTAGCCGGTTTTGTACACTTCACATAAAGCCTCAGTTCTCACGTTAATTTGTAGTATTCTATACTTTACAGATGGCATCTACCTCTCAGTGCTAACTGAATCATGCTAACAACCCCTAGAGTCTTGGATGTACACAATATGTACAAAGTGTGGGTCAGTATTGAATATTATAAACAACATCAAGAAAAAATACAGCTGCAAGCAACAATTATCGGGCCAAGCACAAAAAGGAACAATACAACATGCAAGCAAAATATGGTTAGGAGCTTCAGAAAAACGACAATAAGCAACAATAAGCCAGCATTAAATTTCAGGACAACATTCAAAATGGCCGACGCCCAGAAAAGTCAATACGGGAAAATTGGGATCATACAAAGATGATCTGGTTCAATTTTCATGAAAATCTGACAAACCGTCTAGAAGGAGTCATGACGTAAAATGGCGTCATAGGGGACAATCGAATCGACTTGAGCCAAGGAATCAGAGGGACATTTTTTTTGTTTCTAGCTCTTAAGCCTCGGTTATACTCCAATTCGAACATGGATACGGACAGCATCGCGGACTACTTGTATTTTTACTACTGAACGTTTATGCTGGGGTCCGTTCGAAGGATGACGTGTTCCACACATACGCAGTACATCGGCGTCTACACTTCCAGTTGCACTCCACAAATTATTTCTTTTCTCACACATCCTCTCTTTAAATTCAAAGTCCTTGTTGTTTTTCCAGCGTTAAATATAAAAAAACAACACAGAAAATTGTCATAGGTGCATTGTTATCAGATACTGTAATTTCACTATTTTACGACAAGGAAAGGTTAGTAGTGTGACTCCCTAAAAATGATATAAAAAACAACACAAATTTGCTTTGAAAATAATAATTAGGAAAAAGAATATTCCATGTATCAATGTAATATGATTTGATTTAAAAAGCGATTTATTCATAACAAAACATATATTTGGTGACATCAACCAAAACGGAAAGTTGTTTCAGAATCATTACATTTTGATAAAAAATTTGGACTTTGAAGTATTTTTTTTTCACATGCACTAATGAAATGTCCACAAGACCTGTATTGTGATCATTAAACATTTCAGCTTTATGAAAGTTAATATGGCCCTTTTTGATTTCATGTCGACTTCAATACAAAGCCATACTGTTCATTTGTGCACTTAAAATCCCAGGAACCGTAATTATACACACCCCTGGTTACACACATAAATCCCAGGGGAAATTATAACTTTAATCCTTGAAAATAAAATATTTCCTCTAAAACGGTCTTATATTTTTGTAGCCTGACTTGGAAGGTTTCCATTCCTTAGTTTTTCAGAATAGCAGTCAGTCAAAAGCAGTGCCCCAGGTTATTTTTTCGCTTCTGATATTTCCTTACCTGACACTCCGGTATGAGCGCGCGTGAGAGTGAATAAGTGACAAACGCAATCCAAACAGAGAAGCGTGTTTGAATGTTTGCGATAGACTGTCTCAAGCTGTCCGAATATCTGTGATTTATAATCCTACACTCAAAGTTTCACTGCATACAATATTTAGTGCGGTATATCAGCCAGAGCTGGAACAGAAGGCCCTCAAGGGCCCAACGGAGAACAGGTCATCGGCATCAAAGTGTGTTTGAGTCACAAAAATTGAGTGTGGGGGGGTGGTGGGGGGGGGGGGGGTGAAGAGAGACTTTAAAAAAATGACTTAAAGGATGATAAATCCGTGCGAAAGAGGGAGTGACTGTTGTGGTTGTTTTGTTTTTTTTTACTTTGTTGCATGCCTAGACATGCCCGCATTGAATTGTCATGCAATGTTAAAGCTTTTATGCTAAATGTTAAAACTTTGCGCCACGCCTAACTCACTAACTCAGTCACTGAGATTTTGCTCTGCTAATTACAGAGGAACAAACATGGCCACCACGCACCACGTCTCCTTTTCAAGTGTTAGTCGATTGAAAGCCAAACTAAGGGAACATTATGATCTGAAATCTCATTTTACAGCTGCTCTGTGGTATAGTACATTGAAGCTTTAGTTTCCTCACAATGTGCGTTAAATGGCTGATGTCGAACGCTCTTGTAATTTTGATTTGCCTCTTTAATGCTAGGCTCCCAGCAGATGGAGTTATTTAGCTGGATTGTGATCTGTAATAGCCCATCGCACATACCCACAAACCATTTTTATTTGAACACTGTAAGCCAACACTGTTTCAAACAATAAAGGTTAATGCTGGAATCAAACCAAAAGAAAACTAAATTGCTTGAAAGAGGAAAAGAGATGGAGATCAATAAGGTGGGAGAGAAAGAGTGTCAAAATTGAGAAGGAATTCTTACATCCCTGTGTTTTTCCGGGGCGGGTTAATGTTGTCTGTAACAGGCGGCATTCCCAGATGGAAGACTTTTAGCTGATGAACTTAATTGGCATGACATGGGCCGGGCATCATGCCAACTGGCCAGACCCCTCTGCAGCTGCACACGGAGAGAGAACTTTCATCTCATTTATTTCCAAGATCCTTTCCTTGTCTAATTATGCCTTCAAAACAACAACAACAACAACAACAAACACTACATTATACTGTAAAACCTCTTGAAAGAAATACTTCAGCTGAAATTAAAAGTGTGTCATCATTCCCTCACCCTCATGTCGTTCCAAACCCGTAGGATGTACTTTCTTCGATGGAACACAAAGGAAGAAAAAAAGATATTTTGCAGAAGGTTTAGTGCTCTTTTCCAGATGAAGACTAGAGTTGTCGAGCTCCAATATGCCTCAAACACTTTACTGCACATCTTCCGAAATCCTAGATTAGGAACAAACCCAAATTTAAAGTCAGCATAAAATTAACATTCACCCTATATTCTAAATGCATATTATTGATAATGTTTTGTAATGTTTACCCTTAGAGAATGAAAGTGAAATGTGACAACATGCCCCATATGTTGGGCACATTGTGAAGTGAATTACTGATTATCTCTTCATCACGGCATCTGTTAGTGGGTGGGATATATTAGGCAGCAAGTGAACACTTTGTCCTCAAAGTTTATGTGTTAGAAGCAGGAAAAATGAACAAGTGTAAGGATTTGAGCGAGTTTGACAAGGGCCAGATTGTGATGGCTAGACGACTGGGTCAGAGCATCTCCAAAACTGCAGCTCTTGTGGGGTGTTCCCGGTCTGCAGTGGTCAGTCTCTATCAAAAGTGGTCCAAGGAAGGAACAGTGGTGAACCGGCGACAGGGTCATGGGCGGTCAAGATTGACGAGCTACTGTAGCTCAATTTGCTCAAGAAGTTAATGCTGGTTCTGATTAAAAAAAGGTGTCAGAATACACAGTGCATCACAGTTTGTTTCATATGGGGCTGCATAGCTGCAGACCAGTCAAGGTGCCCATGTTGACCCCTGTCCACTGCCAAAAGCGCCAACACTGGGCACGTGAGCATCAGAACTGGACCACGGAGCAATGGAAGAAGGAGGATTTCTGTTGAGACATTCAGATGGTAGAGTCAGAATTTAGCGTAAACAGAATGAGAACATGGATCCATCATGCCTTGTAACCACTGTGCAGGCTGGTGGTGGTGGTGTAATGGTTTGGGGGATGTTTTCTTGGCACACTTTAGGCCCCTTAGTGCCAATTGGGCATTGTTTGTTTTAATGCCACAGCCTACCTGAGCATTGTTTCTGACCATGTCCATCCCTTTATGACCACCATGTACCCATCCTCTGATGGCTACTTCCAGCAGGATAATGCACCATGTCACAAAGCTCGAATCATTTCAAATTGGTTTCTTGAACATGACAATGAGTTCACTCTACTAAAATGGCCCCCACAGTCACCAGATCTCAACCCAATAGAGCATCTTTGGGATGTGGTGGAACGCGAGCTTCATGCCCTGGATGTGCATCCCACAAATCTCCATCAACTGCAAGATGCTATCCTATCAATTTTGGCCAACATTTCTAACGAATGCTTTCAGCACCTTGTTTAATCAATGCCTCGTAGAATTAAGGCAGTTCTGAAGGTGAAAGTGGGTCAAACACAGTATTAGTATGGTGTTCCTAATAATCCTTTAGGTGAGTGTATATACGTCTTTCCGTGCTTATGGCCAAAGGAGTATACTTTGGACATGTCCCAAATGGCACGCAAAAACACTCTGTCTTCCGAGTCCGCACTTTTATTACGTAATGCTGCTTTGACTGTCGGGAAAGAAGTCCGCTGCAGAGTTTGCGTCAGTGCAGGCTCTGCAAAAGTGCGCATCAAGGGCGCATATGGACTGCAAATGGGGGCACTCGCGAGCAACCTTCTGACACATGCGCACGCAGCAGCCATTGTAAGCCCACAAGACCATGGCTGTGTCTGAAATCGCATACTCTCTTGAGTAGATACTTATTTTGAATAAGTAATTACTTCACAACCTCTAAAACAATTATGTTGATAACGTATGAATGTGTGTAGTATGAATGTAATCTGGACGCACTGTGTTTGCCATGTTGTCATTATCATTTACATTTACATTTATGCATTTAGCAGACGCTTTTATCCAAAGCGACTTACAACTTGGGGGTACAATTAGCGAATGGTCGTGAAGAGTCGAGTGAACGCAACAAGTGCCTGAAATACTTAGTCCGTGTACATTTCTCAGTGTAGCACAGGCTAGAGTAGGGAGGGAAAGAGGAGGAGAAAGAGGAAAGGAAATAATTTTTTTTTTTTTTTTTTTTTTTTAAGAGGTTAAGTGCTCATGGAAGAGATGAGTTTTTAGTTGACTTTTGAATGTTGTGGACGAATCAGCATTTCGGATGGCGGTGGGCAGATCGTTCCACCAGCTGGGAACGTTGAATGAAAATGTTCTGGAAAGGGATTTTTTGCCTCACTTATCATGTGACCTACCGGCGTCATGTGCACTTTCAGTCTTGTGGACTTACAATGGCCGCTGCGTGTGCTTGTCCGTTAAGTCCACGAGACCGCAGAGTGTCCCATTTGTCATTTTAGGTCTCAGAAGGGTGCTCGCAAGCGCCCCCTTTGAGGTCGATATGCGCCCTCGATGCGCACTTCAGCCGAGCCCACACTGGTGCGGGTTACGCAGCGGACTTCTTCCTGGCAGTCAAAGTGGCATTACGTTGTGAAAGTGCGGACTCCGAGGAAGACCGTGAGGGTTTAGGGTGCCATTTGGGACAGGGTCAGTGTCCATCGCATGCACACTTCAGAATCTCGCGGAAGTAGATCATCCGGGTACTTTTTGCCTAGTCTTTTATGAGTAGTACACTTCACAAAGGCTGCATCCGAAATCGCATAGTTCCCTATTATTTAGTAATTTAGTAAATTGTTTGGGAACGCAAAAAATGGAGTATACCCGGGCCTTAATTTGAGTTTTTGTAACTAACTAGTCTAAAAGTAAGAACCACCCAAGACAGTCAAAAACGTTGTATTTGAATATATGATCTATTTGAAATGCATAATCTATGAAACAAGCTAAAACCACAACAAATAGTTTGCATACATATACCAGTAAAATATTCAACCACTAAAAATAGATACAATTGTGGTGTGCTTTTGTTTTACAGCCTTTATAAATATTTCTGTAAAAATATAACAAATTTTTCACTTTCTCTCCATACCAGACTGGATCTCAGAGGGGATCATGAGAAGGTAAAACGTGTCCTAAATAAAAGTCTGGTGCTGCTACTCGCCGCATTGACCCACTAATGGAAAGAAATTAGGGTTGTGGATTCTGAGGCCATGAGGGCCAGATACATCTGCTACAATTTTAGGATGTAACTGATTATGTTAAAATCCTGGAGGAGAGGGAATGTTGGCACAAAGCAACTGAGGCTACAAGCGTTTTATTACACCACATTATTGTGGTACCACATGTACGAATTATTATTGTAGACCAGACTGAATTTCAGATCTGGATTGTTTGTGGTTGTGTCCCTAACTTGTGTGTGTGTTGCCTTTGTTTGCTGCATGCTGTGTGCCGTGTCCTCAGACTGAAACATGTGCCTATAATAAATCGCATAAATCCTCTTCTCTGCCTGTTAATTCACTTCCCCTATGAGTTTAAGCCGAGCTGTTTTTTAGGCCATTTAAACCACAAAATTCCCTCTGGATTCTCAAAACACGCTATCTGGAATTTTTCAGTATTTACTCGCACTGTCTGGCCCTCAGGCAGAGCGCATACACTTTCTCTCTTCATCTTTCTGTCCTCTCTCTCATTCTGTTGATTATTTCACAAACCCTGTTTTCCTTCACGAGCTCTTTCCATTTTCTATCTCTCACACACACTACATCTGGTCACAAGAACCTCCGCCTGTGCATTTTACGCTTACATAATGCACTAGAGCAAGCCAAAGAGAAAGAGATATGAGAATTAGAAACATAGCAGAGATTGAGTGTCTGTTGACATATTCATTCAGCATAAGTTTGTGGTCAGTGCAGTCATGTAAAATATAAGTTGACCCTATTTACTTTCTTAACTCTTTCCCCGCCAATGACGGATTATTTCGGCTTTCCGTGTTTTCATTGTTATTCGGTAGGGGTCGCTATTATGCAACTTCTGAAAGAGTACTGATTCTCCTGATCAAAAGACAGTTCACTACTATTACTTATGAATGGGAGAAACTATAACTCACAATATGGCGGAATAGTCCCGCCTTCTAAAGTAAAAGAGCCTATTGCTTATTGGTAAAGTCATTGCATCACTGCAGCTGCCGTTAGAAATTCCGCTTCCCATAGAAACCTGAGACTCGCGCTTAGGACTGCACATGCGCATTGGCTCGTCTAGCCTGAAAAAAACAAAACAAAAATTTAAACATTATTTGATAATAGGAAACAACATTTATGGGGTAGGCCCAAAATAGGACTGGGGCTGCATCTGAAGTCACGTACTATGTGAGTAGGTACTACATTTGAATTTGAACGAACTTCGCAACCGTTAAAAATGTACGTTCTATATAGTATGAATGTAGTATGAATGTAATCCGGATGTACTATATCCGCCATGTTGTCATGATCATGTGACCTACTAGCGTCAGTTGCGTCCCATCATGGGAAAGTGGGATAGTAATGGGATAGTAAAGTGTCCATCGTATGCGCATTTCAGTATCTCGCCACAGGTCACTAGGGTACTTTTCGCCTACTTTTTTTTTCAAATAATATGAATTCGGACATACTACTCTGTTGGCTTACTGTTTTTCGCATACTGTATATAGTAGAGAAGTATTCGATTTAGGACGCAGCTTTGGTCTTGAATTCCTGAAATAGCTGCCAGGAGGCGTGGTAAATATGGCCGCCGAGTAAACAAACTTTCCTTGAAAGGAACGTTGTCAAAACACAGGGGGAAAAAAGGCAAAACAAGCGATACATTTTTAGATTTTTATGAACCTTACCCACAGTATTGATAAAAAAGAATGCATGAAGCTGGAACAAAACAGTGTTTTTTGTTTAAAAGCAGAAGCAAAATAAGTTGTTTCTTTTGATGTATCGAGTATCATGTTGATCATGTTCAGATATTCAAACAACAAAATATTCTGGGGGCCATGAACGCTGGCATGGAGTGTTAATAAATTAATTAATAAATGTTCCTGGTCATATTGTGCATGTTATTGTAAAGAATAAATATTTGTCTCAAATGTAATAGCTTGCTCTGCCTTTAAATGACTTTCCTTTTCTGATGATGTCACCTTGGCCATTGGTTTTTGATAATTAGCCAAAACTATATGATATGATTTTGGCCACTGTTGTAGGTAACATAAATGTGTGACCTTCAATTTCCATTGTCCCGTCATACTTTTTTCCCCTCATTAAATATCCTGTTTTGCCTATATATACATCCTATTACAGAAATAAATGGGTTGTGAATGCCATTTTATGATGATTTTAATATAGCTTAATACATATCGATGCGTGTTCACTTTCATTTGTAGTCTCCAACATGATGCAATTTGCAAATGTGTCTCACAATGTCAAAATCTTCCACTTAGATCCATCACACTCTTGGACAGCAAAGGATCAGTCATAATTCATGGCGAACGTCCTCTATTTCCTGTAACTGCAAGGTTATACAGCTAGTGGATATCACTGCATGTACGAGTTTGGAAGTCGTAATTACGGCGTCAGGTGTGTTCACATCACTTTGGTGATTCTACCAAAAAATACAGCAATATTTTGAATGCAGTCAAGCATCACTTTTGCTTCAAAAAATTGGAAACACGGTTAGACTTAGGATTTGATGTTTTATTCACTGGGTTCGTTTCCATTATCATTGAGGCCAAAATGCATGATGGGAGATTTGCTCTGTCAAACTTTTTTTTTTTCTCAGAAGTTGGCATGACAGATTTCAATAAAGTTGCCCCAGCAAGAAAGCTGTAATGCTGAATTCAGAACCGCATAATAGTATACTACTTGTATTTCTTTCTATGGCAGAAATAGTATGAATATAATGCTAGCATGCTGTTCTGAATTCAGCATCAGTTCAACAGGAAATAAAGGTGCGGTCATATTAAGGAGCGGTGAAATTCCGCAGGCAAATAAGACACATTGTCTTTTGTTGATAGTGTAGTGAAGAATGAAGCACAGCTCAAGTCACTTTCAAACCAAACAGCTTCCTGTTTGTCAACTCAGCGAATCCATGTGACATACTTGAACCCGTTCCGAAATCTGTGCCCTCAAGCGAAATTCCCGAATTTCTTTTAAAATTTGGCGAACACCTGTAAGAACAGTTGCATCCAGGGCCGTCTTTGGGGCGGTGCGACCGCATGAGGCCCTGCGGCGAATGAACCAAGGCCCCCCTAGCCTGACAAGCCAGACCCACATCAAGATGATAGGTCTGGGAACTCATCAAATTCCCTCTGCACGCAATAGGATAGCGCTACAACCAACCAGAGCAACGAAGAAGACATCTTCCTTTTTTAAGAATGACTTCAGTGCCGTTCTTTGTTCTTTTCTCAAAGAAAAGCTTAACTCCAAGTCTTCCAGAGTCGCGGCCATTCGAAAGACCGCTGTTCGCCAGCTTCTTTGTTTACAAGTAGCACGCGGAACCAACGCATCTCTGCAGTCATTATGTTAAGCCCGCCCACCGACTCTATACACGATGTGATTGGCCTGACCAGAGTTTGGTTTTTTCAGCTCGCAAGCCAACGGAGAGTTGCTAGACTACCCTGGCTGCAAATTAGATTTGCTTCCGCTAGGGTGCATCTAGATTTCTAGGCTAAGGCCCCCCAACCCCTGGTACGGAATTGCAAATGGTATCCACAATAGGGTGACACAGGAGTGGATTTTCAAACCACTCCCGTCCCACTCCCACAAAAAAATCCCGTCCCATCTCAATCCCACGGAAAAACTGGAGGAAAATCCCATCCCGTCCCAATCCCAGAAGAATTAAATTCAGTACAGATCACAGCATGCCCACTTAGTTGAATAAAAATCCAAAATGTAGTTTTTGTTAAGCCAGCTTAAACAATGCACACACATTAAATTCCATGTAAATCACCTATGCAAACACACACAAACAAAGGCATGCAGCGTTTTCACTCCGTCTTTTTGGATACCTCAGAGTTCAGACTGCCCAGAAATGTTGGTGAGCACAACTGAGGTATCATTTTCCGACAGTAGTCGTTGCAGCATGGCTTTCATGTCTGACTCCATTTTGTTAATGTTTTTTGCGGCTACAAAGTGTATGGGGAAGCCTCCTCTTATAGTATTGGTGGTTGGCATTGACATACAAACTTGGTGCATTACCGCCACCAACTGTTACGGGTGTGGAGGACGTCATTCCCTTAACCAGCCACACCAAAGCAAACAGGCCAGCATAAAGAGACAGGGCAACTAGAATTGAGTTCAAAATTAAAACAGTTAATTTATGTAAACGGTATATTTGTGTATATAGTTGGTATCATAGTGTTATTACGATTCTCGGTCCCGCCAACTCCCGCTGAAATGTTTTCGTCCAAGCGGCAACCTCCCGCAGTTTCTCTTGAAGCCAATACGGAAGTGACTTAAACTGCAATTCACTGACTGGCTGCTAGGGACAGGCTCCAGAAGGGGGCAGAATCTCATTGGGCCCCATGTTAAAATGCCCAACTTTACAGCAGATTAAAACATGTTTACAGTCTGGTACATATTGTGGTTTTGGTCTATACAGCTAATTTTGCCCTTCATGACAACTGTGAGGGGGGTGAATTTTTTTTATAACTCATTCGTTTACACTATATAAAGCCTTAAAGTTCTGCATAATTAAGGGCGTGGCCACTTTGAGTGACAGGTGGATAGCCATTTATCTGCTGTCTGTTAGTCATCGCGTCACCTCAGCTCCACCTACGCCGGGACGCCTCTTTGCCCATTTTCTGTTATCCGGGATTGACGAGCGATGACGCGCTGCCAAGATGGCAACGACCAGCTCGTCCCTACTTTACGCTTCAGAACTGCTCTTCAGAATCCTATGGGTGACGTCAAGGACACTACGTCCATATGTTTTTACAGTCTATGTTTTCGTCTCCCATCCCAATCACATGATTAATAGTGATTTTGTTTCCTGTGACCCGCGGATACCCGAAAAAATGACAGCCTCTAGTACCGACCCCTATTGGAACGCTATTGGAGCCCCACTTCCGCTACCTCGCACTGGGCACCGTCCCATGCTGTCCTGGTCGCATCAATACCGGTGTTGTGCTGAATTTCGACTCCCTGCCAAATTATTAACCCTAAACCATACATGGGACATAGGGGGGTAATAATCTTGCGGGGGTCAGAATTCGGCACAACACTGGTCTCAAGGTATGACTATTAGCACACCCATTATATTTGCTAAAGGTCTGTCTGTGGCTGCGTCCGGAATCGCATATCGCACTTAGCAATCAGTAATTACTTCATGAAAAAGTACATTGCTATAGGATGGATGTGTATCAATCTGGATGTAGTACATTCGCCATGTTGCCCTTATCATGTGACCTACTAGAGTCAGTTATGTCGCTCCATTGCCATTCATAAATCCTCTCCCGTGGCCTCATGGGATAGTAAAGTCTCCATCGTATGCACACTTCAGAATCTCACGGGTACTCTTTTATGAGTATTGTGGATTAGGACATAGGCTACTTCTGTTGTTACATACTGTTTTTCGCCTACTACATAGTAAAGAAGTATGCGATTTCGGATGCAGCCTGTGTGTTGTAGAGTGATAGGCTACATTACCGAAACAGCAAGTGCGAAACAATAAAGAAAAGCAGCGTCTTTGGATAAAGATCTGTAGTTCATGACACGCTTACAGGCAGATGACTGAGGAAAGACTGTCATGTTTGATGGCGCGAGACGCTACTTCGATTCACGCTGCCACAACAGGTGAAGCCTTAAGTTAATTACTGGAGAGATGGGAGGCCAGGCCACACTGATGCGCTCGCTAGTAATCGGAGCTTAGTTCAGATAAAGAATAGACCCCATCTATCAGAGCAATCGATACTCACTGACAAAGGTAGTCTCTCTTTTCTTTCATTGTGTGCATGTGTGCACTCCGTAGGCTTATGTACATATATGTACATTTCACTGTAAAAATGCTAGTATATTGCTTTAAATTTTATCATGTCTTTTTTTACAGTGAATTTCACGTATCAATAGGTGGCCAAACTATCTAGCCTAACAAAAATAGTACTGTGGTGCCATGTTAAAGATATGATAATAACTCCCTTTGTGTTCCTCAGAAGAAAAATCCATGCAGGTTTGGAACAGCATGGCAGAACAATGATGACAGAATTTTCATCAGTTTAATAAGCAATCTGCTCATTAATTTACAAGGTTATCATAGAGCCACTATGACTCACCAAATAGAGAGAGGGTTTATTTGTTATTTCGCTTAATTGTTCAAGGCAGTCAACACTAGGTGCTACACGTTGCTCATTTGTCATTAGCAGTCACAGGTGATCATTTATGCGGCGTGAGTGGCAGCTGGAGGCGGGAGCGGCGGGGGAGCGGAATAATCAGAACTTCAATGCCCACAATCCCTGCAGACTGGACTGCACACCGGCCGCAGCCAATCAGTGGCCGCAAACGCAGCAATTGGTCCGTGTTAATCTCTGATGTCAAGCGCCAACGTGGGTCCCCGACGGTTTGATTGGTTGAATCGGATAAGTCGCTACAGCCAATCAGAGAATCACTGGAGAGTGTTCCACAGCCGCGAAGTTTTAAGGTGGTCTGGAGAAAGGTGAGGGATGTGATTTATCTCGTGTAATTTACTCTTTTGACATTTAAATAACTTGTTCTATATCTAAAACACGAATCAATAAGTAGAGTAAATAAAATACGAAGGATCTTGTGATATTAAGCCATTTCCCCTGCTTATAGTTAGGTTAACATAAGACCGAAGTTTGGTCAAGAAAGCTGTCAGGACACTCGACAAATTATATACATCGGAATCATTGTCTTTTAAGCTTTTAGAAGTACTACAAATTCGACTTATAAACTGGTTACAAATGATATATTAGGAGTTAATAACTTGCATGAAACGTTTTATAATATTATTTGAGAATGATATGTTCATTAATTATATAATAGATAGATAGGACAACATTTTAAAAATGTTACATTAAAGGCACAATATGTAAGATTTTCGGATTAAAATAGCCAAAAACCAGTAGAACAATGTTATACATGATGTTGACTGTACTTACACTATCCCAAATGTTTCCAAGACTGTTTAAGTCCAGAGATATAAGCAATTTTAACCAGGACACGGACCGTGTCTGTGTGTCGCGCCATCGCCTATCAATGCCATAATCCCGTGTTACCTTCGGTTTTCGGTTTTATTTAGTAGAAACCATTGAAACACCAAAGACTCTTTGATATATTATGTGTTTTATTAGACATGTGAGCGACTGTTTGGACACATTAATCGACAGAAAACGAATCATTGTTATATATAACTCAACACAGTTTGTCGTATTTGTTTAAATCTTGTTTTCTTGATTTACCGCAAGTACTATGTTTTACCACGCCTAATATTGATCTAGCTCACTGCAGTGTGCGACAAGTGTCTCATATTAGCTGCCGAGAGAACGCACAAAGCATTATAACATAACTTTCAACACACTCAAATGCATCTAATATGATTAAACAGAGCTGCGCTACACCACATACGCATGAACGGAAGAAGTGGATGCGGCATAATAAAAGTTCCTCGAAATCAAGGCGTCATTAAGGTACGTCTTTGTTTTAAATAAGCAACCTCTCGCGGTGAAAAATTACATATTGTGGCTTTAAGTTTTACTAAAATGTAAATGCTGCAATTGTGATACATTATTCACTTCTTCTTTCCCTAATTGTCCTTTTATCTTGTTTCAAACCTAGACAACAGGATGCAGAAGCCCAACCAGTTCAGAGCAGATTATTGTCAAGATGGTCATTTCCATGAAGTCTGTTTGTACTCAGCCAGCTTCACAAGTATCTGTGATAGGTTGAAGGGAGAGAGTCGTGTGAATAATTACCTGTCTAATCCACACAATTAGATAACGGCGATTAGGGCGATACCTGACCTAAGAGGTGTCGCCGACTTACAAGGGACACTTCTGAGATCCCGCTAATATGACGGAGAGGAGAACAAGGGAATGATGAAGAGATGCAAACGATACTGGATGACTGAAATTTGCTGAAGTGAAGATATATCTGTCAGAGGCGTAGCATTCTCGCAAATATGAGGTTGGACACACACACACACACACACACACACACACACACACACACACACACACACACACACACACACACACACACACACACACACACACACACACACACACACACACACACACACACACACTCTCACAATGCTTTCAGGGAATTTCTGGCAAATTGAATCATTCCTAATCTCTCTCATTCTCTTTCTTTCACATCCCTTGTTTGCTGATTTGTTTCTCCCCTGAGGCAAAGCTAATTGCTCGGAGGTTGCTCATTTGTGATCTCAGTTATACTTCACTGAAGTATGAATTTTTGTCTCTGATATGATATTTCCTCAGAAATTCTTTAGGAATAATAAATTGAGACCCAGTACAATATAGTTGAAGGATTTCAAGTGCATATTGAAATCTCTTTTTCTTTGCAGATTTGGCCAATCACAGTTATTGAGATTTGCTTTAGAAAAGACACGTGAGAGATTACTGAGGTAAGTGTTTTTTTCTCTGTCGAAAAATATAAGCAGGGCACTCATTAAGAAAGTCTGAATTTGCTCTCCATTTAATCTAGGAAACACAACTGAGATATCAAATTTGTGTTTTTCCCCTATAGGTCTATCTGTATGATGATATGAATCTATTGGCTGTTCAAAGCGATGATCATGTATAATTGGTTGTATGCATGTACTGGTATCTATTTCTGTCTCTATCTCTCCGTCTATCTATCTCGCCTGGTCCACCTTAAGTGCAGCTTGAGCAGGCTGTCGTGTTTGTGTTGAAGCCAACAGGCACAATATATTACAGTCTAGGGCTCGCTGCTGAAAAGCCTGCTGGATCTTCCAGTGACCTGCTGTTCTTTCCTGCTTTCCTGTGTGTGTTTTTTTCTTCCTCTCTAGATTTAGATTAAAAACAAAGCCTGTTCCTTCTTCTCCTTTGCCTTTTTAGACCTCAGCAAAGAAGCCCTGTAGTTTTAGAGGTACTGTTACAAGGTTGGAAGACTCGAATGGAGATACGTGTTTGTTTTTGTTGCTTATTGGGGACATTTGCAGAAGGACAAGACAGCTGGACTTGATTCTTCTGAATTCCCTGCTTCTCCCGGTCTCCTGATCTGTGGGACGGAGAGTTACGGAGTGGGACGTCAGGGAATTCTGGGGGGAAATCCAGTCTAAGTGTGAGTAAGGGGATCTGTTTTAGGAGGACCCCTCGTCAGATGCGCTGACAGCCTTCTGCGGCTCAGAAAGGACAGAGCCGGGTTCCCAAGCCCGATCCGGGGATCTGTCCCCTGGTGGAGGGGGACGCAGGAGTACGGAGGATCAGTGCATTGCCCGTCAAAACCGGCATCCCTCCGGTGACCATGTACCCGCAGGGTAGACACCCGGTAAGTGCTCCGCTCTCTCATTCTCCTACACCCTGAACAAATGGGACAGATGAAGCGATTGGATGTAAGAGAGACATCTCTTCAGGCTCAGTCGCACTTACGCATATTCAGCTTCACCCAGGTGTCCTCAAGAGCCAGTTGATAGAAAGTTGTGTGGGAGGAATCAAACACAATGTGCGTCTTTATTAGTTTGTGTAATAACCCTTTCTCAACGCCCCCTCTAATAGATGTCATAGAGCATTTGGGCAAATCTAGAGTGGTTTAGGTGTGTATGTGGGTGGGGTTGGATAGGGCTCACTGTGGGAAGTTTGTTTGTTATCTGTTATCTGTCTTTGGTATATTGATGTTTCTAGAATCTTAAGAATCTACCGTACATTGCAGCTTGTTTTAAGTGTGGTTCAGCGTACAAGCCTAAACTTGTAATACATGACAGCACAAGGCATCAGATGTGTTTATGAATGAATTGTCCCCCATAGACTCACATTGTAAGGGTGAATCTCACAAAACTGTCAAAGAATATCCAGAATCATAGATATTTCACTTTTCCTAGCATTACAAAATCTGCATTTTTCCCTTTTGGTTGTCAGTCCTCTCTAGAATTAAATTAAGAACAAAGTCTGTTTCACCTTCTCCCTCACCTTTTTAGACCTCAGCAAAGAACCCATCAGATGTCTTTATTAATGAATGAAATATCCCTTGAGACTGATTCAGTATGTTTTGTTGTTGTATATTTGCCCTATAGACTTCCATTGTAAGGGTGAATTTCATAAAAACAATCAAGAAATGTCCAGAAAATGTCATATTTCACCTTAAAATCATAAGTGAAAAAGAGCATTTTAAGACTATTTTTGCATTTGAGTTCATTACTTTATATTTTTATAACCCTGGCATTTCTTCATGAGACTTCATACATATGTGTTGTCACTTTAAGAAATATGATCATTTAAAAAAAAAAAAAATCCATGACAAAAATGTTTCTTTTGATTTTGTGCTGAATTATGAACATTCAGCCGTAAGTACATAACTATCAGTGGATTTTTACAAATGTATTTCTGCGAAAATCAACAGCATGACCTAAATTCTTAGTATACCGTTTTTATTTTAACCCATAACATTCCTTTAGCAAATATACAAACATGTCCTGAGATTCCTAGACAGAGTGATCGAAGGTGTTCTGTGAACAAACTCCAAAGGACCAGTGAAATCTGCAGCCAGGTTTTATTTTTACCTTCATGGCCTGTGAAACATGACCTGCGCAGTTAAAAGGTGTGAGAAAGGTCTGTGTGTGTAACCATGCATAAACATTGCCTTTTGTGCTCACACCTTTTCTTGTTCTCTTACTTTTGAGAAATCAAATCCACGTTTGTGAGAATTCGGTTTTCAGAAAACACAGAAACACATGCTTTTTTTATTAGCGGTTTTAGTTAAGCCATAGCCTGGATGCCAGCCGAACTTTTGAGGTCGGGAAGTTCGGTCTGTACTTGATCCGTTGTGGAGCAACCAGAGCTGTTCGGACCAATCAAATTGTCAGGGCGGGCTTTACACGATGATGGACAGATGATCAATAGTAACGTAATCATCCACGTCACCAAAGAGCGCTTGGGTTGAATTCGTACTAATCCTAAACGGAGAACTTGTTCGTATATGCATTCACCTTTACTATTTCTCTCAAAAATGATGATCGTGTTGGTAAGTACTCGGTGTATCCTTAAATTCTTTTTACAACACCGGCAAAGATCGTTTACACTCATCTTCCTCTTCTACTTCTTCCAGCGTGCGTGCAGTTGAGTTAACAACTATGCGTTTCTCAACATAAGTCACTTACTCCGTTGCTCTGATTGGTTGTAGGTCTGTAGAATCTGAGTAGGACAACGTCAGGCTAGTTAAGCCAAGCATCACTGTTACTTACTTTAAAAAATGGGGGTCTTTTACTGGCATCTGTGGCTCCGTGAAGAACCTTTAAAGGGTTGGTTCACCCAAAAATGAAAATGATCCCATAATTTACTCACCCTCAAGCCATCCTAGGTGAATATGACTTTCGTCTTTCAGCCGAATACAATCAGAGTTATATTAAAAAAATATCCTGGCTCTTCCAAACTTTATAATGGCAGTGAATTTTTTGAAGCCAAAAAAGCACATTAATTGATCATCAAAGTAATCCATACGGCTCTAGTGGATTAATAAAGGCATTTTGAAGCAAAGTGATGCGTTTTTGTAAGAAAAATACCCATATGTATAACTGTTCACTAAAATATTCTTTGGGGAACCCAAAATGTCTCTTCAATGGCTTTGCTGCGAAAACTCCCCTTTGGAACCTTTGTTTCTAAGAGTGTACTCATTTCTACTTGGACCAGAAATCAACCAACCAAAACACCCTAGAAACATGCTAAAACCTCCTTAGGTTAGAACTCACTAGCATCCACATAGCAATGCCCTGGTAACCACTGCTTAGCACACTTCAGTCAATGTTTCACCAGTCAGAGGTAGGTCCATCAGTAGTTTTGTTTAACCGTTCAAAACCATCCAGTGCAAATCAGATGGAGGCTATCAGTGTGAAATGAGTGTGTTTGCATGTGTCAGAGTCTGCACATACCTGCCTGTGGAAAGGGTTTAGTCTGATTTGCAAGGCAAAACTGCATCGGGAAGACTGGTAATTGGTTCCACTGGATTTTTGTGGTTAGTGTTATCTGAAGCAGGGGGATTGGAAGGTGGAATGAGAGAAGGGTTACAGTGCTCCGTGCTTCTGAGCCAAAAACAATAACAATAAAAAAGCCGGGCAGGGAAAGCTAATAATCCGCTGCAGCCACACCTTCAGTTTCCGACTGTTAGAGAACACAACTTTACAGAACGCATGTTTTTAAGGCTGAATATTAATCATCTAGAGGCAATGCTGGTATTCAATCAACGTTTGAGGGCGAGAAGTCCATAGATGTCATGTGTGAGGTGTAAGAAACATGAACTCTCCCTGCAGGAGGTCTGGATATGTTTGACACAACAAGAACCTGATACAAATAAGAGGCTGTAATATGAGTGCTAGCGCACGTAGCACATGATGCGTGTTTACGCTCTCGCTAACAGTACCTGTGTTTGCAATGTGTGGATTTATGGGTTTTTCTAGGCAGGTGCTTGTGTGTGTTGTGTCAGGATGAGAACATTTATATGGATACTGAGTTCATGAGCAAAATGGTGTAGATGGCATAAAGAGAAGATTCTGTTCAATATAGCTACATTTTACACATCAAAATATGTGTCACATTGAATGTTGCTTTCTATGTGGACAGGCAAATACTTGAATGCTGGAAATTTGTTTCATGTACTCAGGTAGTTTTCATTACTACCTAATTTTTAGATTATTATTAGGGTTGAAAATTCATGAATGATTCCTTTTCCTTTACGAGATATTTCTGAGGTAAAATTATTTGGAGAAAAGTTCTTAATTTGTTTACTGCCCTCAGCACATACTTCTTTTTTCACATACTGTTTTAGCCTACTATATACGCGGGAAGTATGCGATTTCGGATGCAGCCAAAGTTTTTGATTAATTTAAAAGAACTGCCTCATAAGATTCATTGTTCAAGAATCAGACTATAACATATGCTGGGGAGTCACAAAAAAAATCTTGGCTAGCATTTATTTGGGGATCACTACATTGCTCACTCTGCATGTTTTTAATTAATTACAAAGAATCGGCTCAAATTCAGATTAATTTGTTCAGAAATAAGATTAGATTTACTAATAAGAGTCATTTGTTCGGAAATCGGGCTAAGCTGGTTGCACTGAATGTTTTTGATTCACTAAAAACAATCAGTTTTCTAAGAGTAATTAGTTCAGTATTCAGTCTTTCAATGTTTTTGATTCACTAAAAATGCATGAATTTGCATTGAAAATGTGAATTTGCACCATATTCGTACATGTTTTATAGTGTGTTATTGCGTGTATGTGTGTGTGTTTTAGAGTGAATGCCATCTCTCTGTTGCACTGAAGTGGTGGCCAAGTGAAAAATGTGGCCAAATTCCATGGCCACAAAATTTGCATATGCTCCTTTAATAAGCTGATAGTTTGAGCTGGTTTGCTCATTTTTACTCACAGCTGTATTGATTTAATAAATGTTTTTATTCTGGCCACATTTGGATGAAAAACTTGGTTTCAGGTTTCATATCTTCACACTCTTTTATTGTCAAATATAAGGACTTCTTTCTTTCTGTCTTTCTTTTCAACTCAATCCATTGCCGATTTACTCTGTAAAGTATAAAAGCTGTTTTCTCTGCCTGCCAATCCACAGTTCCTAATCCAGTATTGGACAGCGATGGCTTTTGCTCTGCCTCACAAAGCGAGCAACTCCAGAGCCGCATTGTCAGTAAGTCACCAAGATAGTCCCGAGAAGCCACCTGACGTCCAGCATTCAATGGGGTTTAAGATCAGGTGAAAGCTTCAGATATGATGAGCAAAAGTGGATGGACTTTCTCTCAGGTCGTTTAATTAGCCAGTTCGAGGTGTACCTGCTGAACTCAAGCACCTCGAAATGACTGTATCCTGGGAATTCTAGCAGATTTGTGGAGACAAGGTCTTGCAGGACTGGGCAGGAAAGAAAGACGGGTTTTTAGAGTGCGAGATCACACACACGCACTCGCACATTCACCCAGATCCCCCCGAGATCACACTGACACTTCTCTTCCTCCCACTCTCTGGTGATCCTCATCTATTCGTGCGCCTTTTCGCACTAAATATTTCACCAGCGGATGATTATTTCATGGATGTCTCTATCCCAGCCTGTCTGCGAGGATGCGAGCTGAAAACAGCTCCGTATACGTCTCGAAAGCTGTCGCCGTTCCTCTTTTGACATCTCTCCTCCTTCAAGCCGATTTAAGACACTGTGTCCAAAATAGCAACTCCAGCAGTGATATATGAGATGATCTGAGTGGGTGATTGGGAGAGATTTCATTTCCCACCATTGTTATGGGATCTGCTCGTCTCTCTCTCCCCCTTTGACCTCCCTCAGAAGATAATCTCCAGTAATTCTAGGCTAGCCTGCTGCAGCTCGTCTAAATTGTGATTGACTAGCTGCTGTCCCACATGGCTTGCTGTCTGCTTCGTCCCCCTCCGTCCAGATTAACTGGATCAGTTTTGGATTTCAGGATTCCCCCTCCTTCTGTCTGACACACACTGTTGTGTCTAAACAGACGCTCTTACCAAGGATTCTTCTGTTTTTTTATATGTAAGTTTTGAATGTATGTTTGCACTGTATGTTGTGAATCCCTCCATTTAAATACAGTCCAAACTAATCTATTTTTATCATAACTAAAAGCAAAGAAAGATACTTTACTTTTTAGTTATTTGCAGTGCAAATTACTGTTGCTCATAAAATACTTAGCATTATTATTGTTTTGATGTAAATCATTTTGCGGCATTTGTGCTACAGACATGAAAAACATCTCATTTTGCAGGTTGTTGAAAAGGTTGAAGGTCTGCTGTTATTTTTCAAGCACTCACCTGAACTTGCAACTTTGGCGGATGATAAAACAGGCAAAAAAAATCTCATACGAGAGTCCCATATGAATATCCACAATATTATAAAGACTTAATAGGACAGGTTTTTTTCCCCCGTCTTGGGCCAGGAAGCAACACCCTAAAAACTGCATAGTACCCTGGCAACCACCTATCACCATCCCAGCAGATGCATAAGCAGTGCTCTAGCAACCACCCACAACATCTAAACAACTGTATAGCAACACTCTGGTAATCACTGACATCCTAGTAACCTCATGTCAACTACAGCAAATGTGCATCAACTTCCCAGCAACCAGATGCCACCACCTTTGCATCTGCATTACAACGCTCTGGCCACCATCCACAACACCCTCGCAATGGCATAGCAACACCCTGGCAATCATTCACAACACCTGAGCAACACCCTAGCAGTCAATGACCAGGCTACCACTCACAACATGGCAACGACCTAGGAAGATCCTAGTAACTGCATAACAATTCCCTGGCTACTGCATAGCAACGCTCTAGCAACCACCCACAACATCTGAGCAACCACATTGCAACACCCTAGCAACTGCAGTCATTGACCAGTCTACCACTCACAACATGGCAACAGCCTAGGAAGATCATGGTAACTGCATAACAATTCCCTGGCAACTGCATAGCACCACACTGGCAGCTGCATAGAAATGCTTTAGCAACCACCCACAATATCTGAGCGACACCCTAGCAACTGCTTTCAATGCCCAGGCTACCACTCACAATATGGCAACTGCCTAAGAAGATCCTAGTAACTGTATAACAATTCCCTGGCAACTGCATAGCACCACACTATCAACTGCATAGCAACACCCTGGCAACCACCCATAACATCCTAGCAACCGCTTAACAAGATCCTAGCAACTGCATAGCAACAGCCTGGCAACCGTGGAGTCCCCAATGTCGCTTCAACCCGCAGACTAAAAAATAATCCTTGGCAACAGTGTAAAAGCAGCCCAATTTCATGGAAAACCCGTGGACTTGCACAACACCCTAGCAAGTGCTAAGCAACCATTCACAACACTGTAGCATTGTGGAAGCTGGTTCTGCACAGAAACTACACATTTCCTTCAGAAAATTTACAAATATTTTTCGAGAAATTATTCAATTGTCTTAGTGATTTATATGAGATGTTTCCTCTAAACATTATAGAAATATTTAATTCCTGGTGATATATTCTTGTTGTTGTATAATACTGTGAGTTCCAGACCTGTGTGGTGTTCAGGATAGTTACTGTACACACACACACACACGTGTTTGAATGAATGAGGGTCAGTAGGGATATGATGACGCCCCCCCCCCCCCCCCCCCCTATCCACACACAAACACCGTGGGGTGTGTACTGAACTCATCCAGTCAGCTGTTCGCCTGCAGCTTAATTACTCGAAAGCTCACCGAGTGTCTGACCTCCACCGTTAGCCTAATTGAAATTTAATTGAATTTCGCTTGTCTAGACTAATTAAGCTCCTACTGAAACCGCCAATCTTCAACCGCTCACCGGACAGGGAAATTCAGAGAGAGAACTGGAAGCCCGGAGGAGTCCAGGACAAAGGCGGCCATTTTAGGAAGCAGCTGACAGAATGGCAAACGTGTTTAAAAATAGCAAAGGAAAGAACTCAGGTCTTAATGAGGAGGAGAAGCAGGATCAGATCAAAGCATGTAGGTCTTGCTCATAGATGGGCCCACATGAAATGTTTTCAGATTTGGGGGGAAATGTGTGGATGTGGATGTGGAATTCAGAGTACAACGCACTTATTTTAGTAATCTCAGCAATTCATCCTTTGCAGGGAGTTTGATTGGCAGGTGATCTAACCAAGCATAATGCCGAATCCACAATTTTGTTTCAACAAACCTGACAGGAGAGTTAATAGATTAAAAAATAGTGTGTATTGATGTCTTTCGGTCTTGGCGGTTGAAAAACATACCTTCCGATGTTCATTCGTGTTTATTTAGGAAGAGATTATCGTTCATGTGCTGCTTGAACTGAGGTGCTACAGCGATCTGTCACGACACATTAAAAAGCCACAACACGCTATTTATTGTTTAAATTTCTTAAATGACAAAATTTTAAAGCTGAGACTTTGCTTCATACCAAAAGTAACCGGCTCTGTCTTGCCTGTCGGAGCGTTGCTCTGCAATGTATTTTTCTCTGCTTGGGAACATGATGTGTAGTTTTGTGTAGCCAGACCTTCAGACTGACAGCAGAAGGTCTGGACTCTATCGCAGCTTTCATTGGTCAAGGACCGCCCAAGAGGACATTTGACTGACATGTAACGCAACCAATCAGTTTGTTTTGTTCCGCGTCATGTTTAGGGGCATGAAAATGTAAAGTCGATTTCCCTGCAATAACAGAACGGCATGCATCTTTAAATTTTTAATTAAAGACAGTGTAAGTTTACTGCAACAATGGAAACGTGAACTTCACATTTTGAAAATCCAACGTTTAGTTGATCCTAGTAAGCGCTCATTGTCACAGTTGTAAACACGACGGCGTTCTTCTTCTACGAGGGAGTTTGGCGTCACAGCATTTGTTTCCAAGCAGACCATTAAAGAACGCAACACACACGTCTCGCGGACGTCCTGTAGAATTCAACCAATCAGATGACGACTTTGAAACTCCTGAAGTGTTTCCAGATAAGTGAGCCATATGCATCAGACGTTCAGCCAACGGTCTGTGGGTGTGACGTCTGAAAATAAGGGGGCGGGTCTCTGCGACGGGTCAGTTGATTCATTAGTTTTTCATTACTAAAAATAACTGCTCGGAAGAATCTTTCAGGAATCAAACTAATCTAAACTCTTTATATGTTCTTGATGGAATTTTTGTAGTGTGAGTGAAAATCGGACGTATACTACATCCACCATATTGTCATGTGATTTACTGCATCAGAACTCCTCTCCAGTGGCCTCATGGGATAGTTAAGAGTCCATCAGATGCACACTTCACTGGAAGTAGTAAATCATCCGGGTACTTTGCTGTTTTATGAATGCTGCTAATTCAGATATACTACTTGTGCTGTTTTCGACTTCTATATAGTAGGTCAGTAGACATTTCAAATGCAGCTGCCTGCACTCTTTTTTTCGTTCTCTTAAACTATTGAACTCTTAAAAGAGTCACTAGTTCGGGTTGAGTGGTTTGTTTTTGGTTTATTAAAAAGAACCGGCTCATATTTTCAGTCACTCAAACTTCCAAATATACTGGTTGCACTTTGTTTTTTTTATTAATTAAAAAGAACCAGCCCAGAAGAGTAATTCTTTCTGGAATTAGACTGAATTTTGATTCACTATGAAGAAGTGACGCGTAAGATTCATTGTTAAACAAACAGACTACACTGGTTCATGATCTGATTCATGTAGTTCATTCAGATTCATTTTAATGAACTGTCTGCATTACCATTTATAGTTTTTGCATTAGTAAGAAATGCATTTCTTTTGTTGTTGTTGTCATTATTAATGAAGTAGAAATCAACGTGCTGGGTATTTTTATGGATGGAGAAATTTAATTCTGCATATCTGACAGTACAATTTCCATATAGTACTCATAGCTGCTTATCTCAGATTAATGATTTGTTCTTGAGATTAGGAAGCACATTTGTGGGCACCAAGAGTTTGTGTTAAATCTTGTGAGAGCTTTGCAGAATGAGGGTTACCACGACCCAATAGAAATGCTGCTGCTATCAAATTTTCTCTCCTCCCTCACTAAAAATGCATGTAGTGTTAGTAGTGAGGCCAAGGTCAAAATGGGAGGTGGGAGCACATTTTCAGTTGTATTTCAATGAGTCACTTTTGGTAAATTAATTTACCCAGTCCAATCTTGAAGCAAAGAGTGATGGCTGTTTACTGATTAATCTCTTTCTCTCTCTCCTTAGGTACCTCTGCAGCCTGGACAGTCATTTAAGTTCACAGTGCTGGAGACTCTGGACCGCATTAAAGAGGAGTTCCAGTTCCTTCAGGCTCAGTACCACAGGTGAGATTGCATGAGCTGATTTATCTCTTCCACAGGCTACTAACTGTATTGTTCACAGCAGTATGACATCAACATTTTCATGTTGGGGAGTAACTGACTAAAAGTGGTGATCCTACTAACCACATTTTCACTGTGGCTTTTCAAATAACAAACTTATTTTCCCAAGAAGTAGTGGTTTTATATTACATTGTTACATCTGAGCAAACTGACACAATATTTAAAACAGTGAGTAGCATTACAGAAGTCTGATTCATTTAAATTAATTTAATTAATTTGTGATTCCATAAGTGAATCCATTTGTTCTGATTCCTTTAAATGAATTAGTTTGTTGTGATTGATTTAAAGGGATAGTTCACCCAAAAACGAAAATTTGATGTCTATCTTCTTACCCCCAGCGCATCTAAGATATAGGCGACTTTTTTTCTTCAGTAGAATGAAGATTTTTAACTCCAACCATTGCAGTCTGTCAGTCGAATAAAGCATTTGAATGGTAACAAAATCTATTAGAGTAAAAAAAACATGCACAGACAAATCCAAATTAAACCCTGCGGCTCGTGACGACACATTGATGTCTTAAGACACGAAACGATCGGTTTGTGTGAGAAAACGAACAGTATTTCTTTACCTCTAATACACCACTAACAGCCTTCAAACTACGGCAGATCTTCTACAGACGTAAATGGCAGATCACAGGAAGTGATCGCGCGCTCAAGGCTGTTGCACATGTGGTGTATTAGAGGTAAATAAATTAGCGTTTCGTGTCTTAAGACATCAATGTGTCGTCACAAGTAATTTGGATTTGTCTGTGCATGTTTTTTTTTACTCTCATAGATTTTGTTACCATTTAAATGCTTTATACGACTGACAGACTGCAACGGTTGGAGTTAAAAATCTTCATTTGTGTTCTACTGAAGAAACAAAGTCATCTATCTTGGATGCCCTGGGGGTAAGCAGATAAACATCACATTTTCATTTTGGGGTGAACTATCCCTTTAAGTGAATTGATTCATTCTTGTTCTTTTAATTGAATCAGGTTTTTTTTTCTTCAGATTATTTTAAGTCAAGTGGTTTGTTCTGATTCATTTAAGTGAATTGGATTATTCTGATTGTATGTACATCAAAGTACAGTGAGAGAGTTGGATCATTCTGATTCATTTAAGTGAGTTGGATCATTCTGATTCATTTAAGTGAATCAGATTGTTTTGATTCATGTAAATGAACTGATCAAGTGTAGCGTTAGTTCTGGCTCAGTCAAGCTCTAACTCTCAGCTGATCCACGTCCACCTATAGGAATACAACGCTTATCACAGCATCCATAAGCTCCTCAGCAGCTTTATTGTGTTGTTCAGGAGCTAACTACCCTCCTCCATCCCCAGCTCCTCCTCTCGTCCAGTCAGGATTTCACCTTCTAATTTCTCGAATTATGTTGTAAATTATAATATTGAATATTAGAAATATCTGCAACAAATATGTGTTGGTTTTGTTCCTTTTTCCCACTGCTCTCCCTGCTCTTATCTATGCTAGGCTGCTTGGATGGGCAGGAGCTCTTGCCCAGAACAGAACCATACCGCCAATCCAAACTGTATGTTGCTAATTGTCAATCATCTTTGACGGTAGTGGTCCTGACAGAATTTGTTCTGATTAATTTAAGTGAACCAGATTGTTTTGATTCATATAAGTGAATTGGATTATTTTGATTCATTTAAATGAATTGGTTTGTTCTGATTCATTTAAGTGAGTTGGATCATTCTGATTCATTTAAGTGAATCCGATTGTTTTGATTCCTGTAAGTAAATTGGTTTGTTCTGATTAATTTAAATGGATTATTCTGATTAAGTGAACTGTCTGCATTGTGTCAGCATGTGAACGGCTCTTTCAGGGAAGTCAGCATGATGTCAGACTTAGCAGTAAATTAACATCGAAACACCGATCATATTTTTGTACCGTCTTTTTCATTCATATTTTTCCTCTGTGTTTTTCAGTCTCAAGCTGGAGTGTGAGAAATTGGCCAGCGAGAAGACAGAGATGCAGCGACACTATATCATGGTGAGCTTGTTCAACCCTCATATCGTCAGATCTGCCGTACGCTCCAGTAAATTCAGCATAAAAGCCTGTCTGTATTTAAAAAGAGAGATTGCGTTTGATTTCATGTTAGGGGGTGTTTGGTTAACCTGAGGACATGACGATAGGGGTTGGGGAGATGAAAAAGTGAGAGGGAGAAGAAGGGTGATATGAGAGAGCTAGAAAGAGAGGAGGATGGAATGAAGAGAGAAAAAAGAAAAAGAGAGAAACAAAGATCGCAAGCACAGACATGTAAATAATGAGAGGGAACAGCAATTCAGTGTTTGCAGAAAGCAGATAACCCAGAAGGTTATATTTAGCCCGCTAGACCTGCCATGTAGTCTAAGACTTGTTCCAACAGCCTTCCCTTATATTTTTATGCATTTGTAGTTTACCACATTTTTCTCTCTGTGCTCTTTGATGACTAAACAGAGGACTGCGTGTTCTTCTTGTCTCTCTTTAGTGAATGATTTATATGTTGATGGGCATGAAATAGTTTTCAGAGCTCATTTGCGATGGTGCGTTGGCCTCCTGGCTAACAAAAGCAACAGAGACAGTGAATTGGATGATATTCAAACGTTAAAAACCTTGTTCGGTGCCATGGTGCAGTGGTTGGCGCACACACATATTTTGAGTAATGCTGAAGGTCTTATTATCTCTTTCTCCATTATCTATCCAACAAAGCAAAACTCCCCAAAAATTATTAAAAAAATATATATTTTCGATTTGAGGCCTTGGTCTTAAAGGGGTTGTGACATGGATTTTTAAATATGCTTTAAGATTTTAATATGTTCCTTTATATATATAAACCGATCAGGCATAATATTATCATCACCTTCCTAATATTGTGTTGGTCCCCCTTTTGCTGCCAAAACAGCCCTGACCCTTTGAGACATGGACTCCACTAGACCCCTGAAGGTGTGCTGTGGTATCTGGCTCTAAGATGTTAGCAGCAGATCCTTTAAAAAAAGAGCCACAGCCACCAGGGAATGCCGTTTCCATGAAAATATGTACATGGTCTGCAACAATGCTTAGGTTGGTGGTTTGTGTCAAAGTAACATCCACATGGATGGGAGGACCCATGGTTTTCCAGCAGAAGTATCCCAAAGCAACCTACTGAATATAAGAAAACATAATTCATCAGACTAGCTCACCTTCTTCCATTGCTCAGTGGTCCAGTTCTGATGCTCACACACTGTTGGCGCTTTCGGCGGTGGAAAGGGGTCAGCATGACCACCCTGAATGGTCTGCAGCTATGCAGCCCCATATGCAACAAACTGTGATGCACTGTGTATTCGGGCACCTTTCTATCAGAACCAGCATTAACTTCTTGAGCAATTTGAGCTACAGTAGCTCGTCTGTTTGATCGGACGACACGGGCCAGCCTTCGCTCCCCATGTGCATCAATGAGCTTTGGCCGCCCATGACCCTGTCGCCGGTTCACCACTATTCCTTCCTTGGACCCCTTAGATACTGACCACTGCAGACTGGGAACACCCCACAAGAACTGCAGTTTTGGATATGCTCTGACCAGTCGTTTAGCCATCACAAGTGCTGTCAAAATTTGAGTGTTCAGTTTAACATGTTAAAAATATTTAACGCAATTAACGCAGCATCCGTTTTTTCTGTTATCCTTGGGTTAGCTTTACAGTATGATCACACTCTTACTCATGCAAATGCTTTTAAACCATTAAAGCGCAACAAGACAAAAGAGAACACGTTGTCTGTGAATGTCCTGACACACACAACGCACAGAAATACGCGCACCAGTTTTGTGCGCACAGTATCGTGTTCTCTTTTGTGCCTGAACAAACAATAACACAAAATTATGCCAAAATGCAAAATGTTTTGTTGAGTATTCTCAAAAGAGCAGTCTTAAATGAGTTAAATAACGTCTTAAATGAAATATTTTGTTCCTACATTAATTTGGAGAGTAACTGTGAAATTATTACAATATGATTATATTAAAATCTCCAATGTTTTTATTCAAGATGAATTGCGATTAATTACAGAAATTGTTTTTGAATCATCAGTTCTTTTAATGCACTTGACAGCACATATATATATATATATATATATATATATATATATATATATATATATATATATATATATATATATATATATATATATATATATATATATATATATTAGGGATGCACGATATATCGGCAACATATCGTTATCGGCCGATAAATGTTTATTTTTGATGTTATCGTTATCGGTCCAATAAGAAAATTTGACCGATATAGTCAAGCCGATAGATAATGTATTATTTCCTTCAGCTGAGACGGACGCGCTGTCCACCATGATGGGTTTGAATTGCTCTAAATATGTTTGGAATCACTTCGAAAAGGAAAATACAGTTATGTGCAACATGTGCAGCGCAAGTCTTCTATAATCTATATAAAATGATAATGAGAATAGAATAGGCTGTAAAAGAGCGGTGTGTTTCAGCGCGTTTGTTGAGGGAAGAGCGCGCCCACGGAGTTACACCTTCATGACGAGCACAGTCAAGTTCGCTTGTGCATTCACAGCCTTTTGTGCCATTGTAAGTTGTAATATTATATTTATTATTATTCTGTGTATGTAATATCATATAGGATGCGTTTGGTTGAGTAAATAAACGATGCAGTAAAGCACTTCCTTGTACCGGTCTTTAGCTTCAGCGCGCGCCCACGGAGTTACACCTTCATGACGAGCACAGTCAAGTTTGCTTGTGCATTCACAGCCTTTTGTGCCATTGTAAGTTGTAATATTATATTTATTATTTTGTGTATATAATCCCATATAGGATGCGTTTGGTTGAGTTAATTAACGATGCAGTAAAGCACTTCATTGTACCGGCGCGCGCATTTCAAACAGAAATGCACAGCATTAATAACTACTGGGACTGTCCTATACATAACACTGCAATGAGAATATTTCTGTTATAAAACGTAGTGAATTCTCTGGGTTTAATTGTTTTTCAGCGCGCTGTTGTGGGAAGCGTCAACAACGCATTCTGACCAGCACAGTCAAGTTCGCTTGTGCATTCGCGTCATTTTAAGCATATGTAAGTCGTAATATTACGTTTTTGTAGTATAAACATCTGATTAAAGTCATATAGGATGTGTTTCGTTAAGTCAATAACCCGCAGCGCTTCACTGTACCGGTGATCATCTTAAGTTTCAGCACGCTCTCAAACAGGGGAAGAGCATCCACAGGAGTTATAACCCTTCACCTATGCGTGATTTTGTGCTAATATAAGTTGTAATATTATATTTATTTTGTATAAATATCTGATTGTACTCATATATGATGCGTTTAGTTGTTAATTAAACTTCTAAGCGCTTCAGTTTATGGTTGTTCGTTCATTCTCTCCAGCTTCAGCGCGCTCTCAAACAGCAACATTATTCCTAATAGACTAGACTAATATTACAGATGTTTACTATTACTGTAATATTAAACTTTTTTTTTTTTTCAAAAACACAGAAGCATTATTTTTTATAATTAGCACTTTTATTGTTCTCGTATCATTTCCATCAACAATATGGTTTGATTAAAACCATTTCTTTATCGTCTGTGCGGAGGTTATTTCATGCACTTGCATTCTGATTCTTTATTATGCAGCCTAAGTAATGCTGTTCAATTACTTGTTTGCATTATTTAGGTATATTATTTTTATTTTTTAGACAATATAATTTTTGGTAACATTTTACAAATAAGGTCTCATTTTATTAATGCATTAACTATCATTAACAAACAGAGAGCAATAACCTTTGTTTCTTTTAGTAATAAAATGTTTGTGTTTTGTAACAGTCCATTCACAGTTCATACCTAATGTTAAAAGACACAACTTTGGGTCTGAATATGTTGAGATTAACATGAACTAAAATTAATAAATCCTGTTGAAGTATTGTTCATTCATTGTTGGTTAACTTATACTAACCAAAATTAAACCTTATTGTAAAGTGTTAAAAAAAAATATTTGGCCATAGGAGTGTAAAATTAATTTGAAAAGGTAAGGAATCTCACACTGGTTCAAATAGGCTACTGTAGTGTATAGGTTTGATTTATGTTGAAGTGTTTGGGACATGGCTTTTAATGGTGAGCCTTTTGTTTTTGTAATCAGGCTCTCAGAGTTTATTAAAATTTGTATTAAGATTTATCGGCCAATATATCGGTTATCGGCTTTCAAATATTAAGAATTATCGGTTATCGGTATCGGCCAAAATGTTCATATCGGTGCATCCCTAATATATATATATATATATATATATATATATATATATATATATATATATATACACACACTCACCTAAAGGATTATTAGGAACACCATACTAATACTGTGTTTGACCCCCTTTCGCCTTCAGAACTGCCTTAATTCTACGTGGCATTGATTCAACAAGGTGCTGAAAGCATTCTTTAGAAATGTTGGCCCATATTGATAGGATAGCATCTTTCAGTTGATGGAGATTTGTGGGATGCACATCCAGGGCACGAAGCTCCCGTTCCACCACATCCCAAAGATGCTCTATTGGGTTGAGATCTGGTGACTGTGGGGGCCATTTTAGTACAGTGAACTCATTGTCATGTTCAAGAATCCAATTTGAAATGATTCGAGCTTTGTGACATGGTGCATTATCCTGCTGGAAGTAGCCATCAGAGGACGGGTACATGGTGGTCATAAAGGGATGGACATGGTCAGAAACAATGCTCAGGTAGGCCGTGGCATTTAAACGATGCCCAATTGGCACTAAGGGGCCTAAAGTGTGCCAAGAAAACATCCCCCACACCATTACACCACCACCACCACCAGCCTGCACAGTGGTAACAAGGCTTGATGGATCCATGTTCTCATTCTGTTTACGCCAAATTCTGACTCTACCATCTGAATGTCTCAACAGAAATCGAGACTCATCAGACCAGGCAACATTTTTCCAGTCTTCAACTGTCCAATTTTGGTGAGCTCGTGCAAATTGTGGCCTCTTTTTCCTATTTGTAGGGGAGATGAATGGTACCCGGTGGGGTCTTCTGCTGTTGTAGCCCATCCGCCTCAAGGTTGTGCGTGTTGTGGCTTCACAAATGCTTTGCTGCATACCTCGGTTGTAACGAGTGGTTATTTCAGTCAAAGTTGCTCTTCTATCAGCTTGAATCAGTCGGCCCATTCTCCTCTGACCTCTAGCATCAACAAGGCCACAGGACTGCCGCATACTGGATGTTTTTCCCTTTTCACACCATTCTTTGTAAACCCTAGAAATGGTTGTGTGTGAAAATCCCAGTAACTGAGCAGATTGTGAAATACTCAGACCGTCCCGTCTGGCACCAACAACCATGCCACGCTCAAAATTGCTTAAATCACCTTTCTTTCCCATTCTGACATTCAGTTTGGAGTTCAGGAGATTGTCTTGACCAGGACCACACCCCTAAATGCATTGAAGCAACTGCCATGTGATTGGTTGATTAGATGATTGCATTAATGAGAAATTGAACAGGTGTTCCTAATAATCCTTTAGATGAGTGTGTGTGTGTGTGTATATATATATATATTCTGGCTTTTGTCTTAATATATTGAGCTATGATACTCATGTGGAGGACATCCACATGACAATAGGCTTCAGGAAGTCAGTGTCAGATTGTGGATTGCAGTATTTGTGTGTGTTTGCTGATGCGCCATCATGATCTAGCCTTTAATGAGCATCCGTCTACATGGTCACTCTGTGACCGTTATGTGTAATCCAGACCCTGGGGCGGCCGAGGATAGAAAGATGGAGCGAACGAGGGGGCTAATGCGCTGCTTTTGCAGTAACACCCCCGCCTCAACTCATCTGTCTGATGCTCTCTGCTCGCCTCTGAACATTACTGTCACAGATTGCCCTCGCGCCAGAAAGAGAGAACATAAGGACAGATCAGTGGCAAAGATGAACGAGGAGAGTAAAAGAGTGAGTGAGAGAGAGAGCGGTGATTGAAACACAGCAGTAAAAAATAAGAAAGAGGAGGGGAAGATAAAGGCCGAAAGAGAAGATGAAGAGGAGAAGAACTGACAGAGTGAGAGAGACAGTATAAAGACTCAGCGGGAGACAGTAAGACGAAGAGAAGATGAGGGCAGAGAAAGAAAAACAGAAGAAAGATATGAAGAGAAGAAGAGAGAAGGGGAAAACCAGGAAGGCAGAAAAGATAAGACCCATTTGAAAACGATTACTCCTTAGTAAGCTAAACATTTGAGTGCAGTCATGTGTGTGAAAATAAGAGAG
The DNA here is from genome assembly GCF_949357685.1 of Gobio gobio. Lineage (NCBI taxonomy): Eukaryota > Metazoa > Chordata > Actinopteri > Cypriniformes > Gobionidae > Gobio > Gobio gobio. The sequence continues at coordinate 30,580,893 of NC_137120.1, forward strand.
AGGGAAATAAAGAGTGCAGAGGATTTAAACAAACAAACAAAAATAATACTAATGGATTGCTCCGGTTTTAAGAGATTTTGTTACTTGTTTGATGCCCTGTGATGGAAAATAACTGATATTTCCAAACCAAACAATTCGAATTGTAACGCAAACAGCAGTAGCAGTGCAATACATTGATTTACTTTCAGTTTCACTTTTAACTATCATTTATGGCTACGGTGCACAATTTCTGCTCTATAATAGAAAGCCAATTGCAAAAGTAATTTTCAAAGCAATTTTCAACATTTTTTTTGTTTCACTTTGAACTTTAAACATTCTCGTCTAGCCACACAAGCTTGATTTTCAATGTCGTGAGTTTGGGTCGGGACTTCTGTTTCCAGATTTCACCTTTATTTTAATCTTAATTTCCGTCATGGTAGGTCAAACAACCTCTAGAGGAACGTTTTATTCTCTTTTATAGCTCACAAAACCTTTACTGTTGCCATTTTTGATGTATCAATCAACTTGTAAGCAATTGCTGACATGTAATAAGAGTATAGAGCTATAACATTAGTGCGCATTGCATAGCTCAGATAATTTTGATGAGAAATGTTTAAGTTCATGTTGAGATCTTGGCACCATTTGAGACCTTTTATGTCTAATTTTACTTTGGTATCTTTGGCAGATCTGAGCACATTGTTGAGATTAGGGGGTTTGCCATATACCTGTATGATGATAACCATACAGTTTTGCTCAAAAGGTTACACAACCCCTTGCAGAATCTGTGAAAATGTCAATCATTTTAACAAAATAAGAGTGATCATACAAAATGCATGTTCATTTTTTATTTAGTACTGTCCTGAATAAGATATTATCTTATTATCTTATTATTACATATAGTCCAGAAGACAAAAAAATAGCTGAATTTATAACAATGACCCTGTTCAAAAGTTTATGTACCATTGATTCTCAATACTGTGTGTCATTACCTGGATGATCCATAACTGTTTTTTTTGTTTTGTTTTGTTATGGTTATTCTTGAGTCCCTTGTTTGTCCTGAGCACTTAAACTGCCCAATGTTCTTCAGAAAAATCCTTCAGGTCCTGCAAATACTTAAGTTTTCCAGCGACTTTTGCATATTTGAACCCTTTCCAGCAGTGACTGTATGGTTCAAACAAAAAGGTTCAAACATGCACTGATGCCCCAGAAGGAAACACGATGCAATAAGAGCCGGGGGGTGAAAACTTTTTGAATTTGAAGATCAAGGTAAATTGTATTTAATTTGTCTTCCGGGAAACATGTAAGTATCTTCTGTTGCTTCTGAAGGACAGTACTAAATGAAAAAATAATTCAGTGAATTATCAGTGAATGTTTGAGTCCCTCGACTTTCCTCAGTGTGAAAAGATGTGTCTCAAAATTATACAGTCACTGCTGTAAAGGGTTGAAATATGCAAAAGATGCTGGAAAACTGAAGAATTTGCAGGACCTGGAGGATTTTTCTGAAGAACATTGGGCAGTTTAACTGCTCAGGACATCACAACAAAACAAAAAAATCAACGGTGGATCAACTTCACACAGTATTAAGAATCAAGGGTACATACATCTTTGAATGGGGTAATTGTTATAAATTCAGCAATTTTTTGTCTTGTGGACTATATGTAAACATCTTTTATGTAAAATATCTTATTCAGGACAGTACTAAATAAAAAAATAACATACATTTTGTATGATCCCTCTTATTTTGTTAAAATTATTCACATTTTCACTGATTCTGCAAGGGGTGGGTAAACTTTTGAGCAAGACTGTATATATTTAAAAACGAATTATCGCTATCATGTTAATACTACACATACAATAACATCCTAAATAAGCAAGTGGCAGTAACTCTGCGCTTTCATTAAAAGATTAGTTCACTTTGAAATAAACTTTTACTGATCATTTACTCACCCCCATGTCATCCAAGATGTCCATGTCTTTCTTTCTAAAGTCGAAAAAAAATTAAAACAAATTTGATGAAAACATTCTAGGATTGTTCTCCATATAATGGACTTCAATGGGCTCCAAACGGTTCAAGGTCCAAATGACAGTTTCAGTACAGCTTCAAAGGGCTTTAAGCAATACCATACAGTGAATAAGGCTCTTATCTAGCGAAACGATCAGTTTCTGCGAGAAACCGAGCAGTATTTATGCTATGGCTTTCCTGTAGCTCAAACAGTAGAGCGTGGCGCTAGTAACGCCAAGGTCATGGGTTCGATTCCCAGGGAAAGCAAGAACTGACAAAATGTAAAATGTGTACTTTGAATGCAATGTAAGTCGCTTTGGATAAAAGCGTCTGCCAAATGCATAAATGTAAAATGTAAAATGTAAATGTATTATTTTACCTCTTATCAGACGAACGTGATCATCTCTGAGCTCCGCCATAACTTCCGCTAAGTGAGGTCAAAATACGAGCCTGGTCATGGATGTACCTAGATGCCTCATTAGCGCTTGCACGGATCAGTAGAATGAGGCATTTACGATCGTTATATCTATAACCAGGCTCGTATTTTGACCTCAGTTAGCGGAAGTTATGGCGGAGCTCAGAGATGATCACGTTCGTCTGATAAGAAGTAAAATAATAGCATAAATACTACTCGGTTTCTCGCAGAAACTGATCGTTTTGTTAGATAAGACCCTTATTCATCGTCTGGTATCGTTTAAAGCTGCACTGAAACTGTCATTTGGACCTTGAATCGTTTGGAGCCCATTGAAGTCCATTATATGGAGAAAAATCCTGGAATGTTTTCATCAAAAAAACGTTTCGACTGCAGAAAGAAAGACATGGACATCTTGGATGACATGGGGGTGAGTAAATTATCAGCAAAAGTTTATCTAAAAGTGAACTAATCCTTTAAGGGTTTCTCAATACCAAGTACGGACTTGCATCCTTGGTAGTTAGGACTTGCCAAGTTCGATTCAGGAGTACGAACTCCCAAGGACGAAAGTCCGGTAATTTTACAAATGGAACTACGGCTTACTTGATAACGTCACTCAGCTTGCTCTGGCTACTCCTGGAACAAATAATAGATTTATGAGACCAAAGATTGCTCGTTAGATATTCACAAGACAAATCGTAGCTTATATTTAACCATTATAGAGACCTCAGAGCCAGCAGCAAATGTTAGAAGGACTAGCTGAGGTAAGGCTGCTCTCTGCAAGGTACTTGAGCACTGAGCGTCTATATACTGTTCTACAAATTTTTGTGAAAGAATGGGTCGCTCTCAGGAGCTCAGTGAATTCAAGCGTGGTACCGTGATAGGTTGCATCTGTGCAATAAGTTAATTTGGGAAATTTCCTCTCTACTAAATATTCCATGGTCAACTGTTAGTGGTATTATAACAAAGTGGAAGCAATTGGGAACAACAGCAACTCAGCCACAAAGTGGTAGGCCACAGTAAAATCACAGAGCGGGGTCAGCGCATGCTGAGGCGCACAGTGCATAGAAGTCACCAACTTTCTGCAGAGTCAATAGCTACAGACCTCCAAACTTTGTGTGGCCTTCAGATTAGCTCAAGAACAGTGTGTAGAGAGCTTCATGGAATGGGTTTCCATGGCCGAGCAGCTGCATCCTAGTCTTACATCACCAAGTGCAATGCAAAGCGTCGGATGCAGTGGTGTAAAGCACACACTGGAGTGATGAATCACGCTTCTCTGTCTGGCAATCCAATGGTCAGGTCTGGGTTTGGCAGTTGCCAGGAGAACAGTACTTGTCTGACTGCATTGTGCCAAGTGTAATGTTTGGTGGAGGGGGGATTATGTTGTGGGGTTGTTTTTCAGGGGTTGGGCTTGGCCCATTGGAACTCTTAATGCTTCAGCATGCCAAGACATTTTGGACAATTTCTTGCTTCCAACTTTGTGGGAACCGTTTGGGGATGGCCCCTTCCTGCATAAAGCAAGGTCCATAAAGACATCGATGAGCGAGTTTGGTGTGGAGGAACTTGACTGGCCTGCATAGAGTCCTGACCTCAATAGATAGAACACCTTTGGGATGAATTAGAGCAGAGACCAAACCAGACCTCAAGCATCAGTGCCTGACCTCACAAATGCGCTTCTAGAAGAGTGGTCAAAATTCCCATAAACAGAAACACACTCCTAAAACTTGTGGAAAGCCTTCCCAGAAGAGTTGAAGCTGTTATAGCTGCAAAGGGTGGGCCCAAAATTAAACCCTATGAATTTAGAATGGGATGTCATTAAAGTTCATGTGCATGTAAAGGCAGGCACCCCAAAACTTTTGGCAATATAGTGTATATATGAGCAAATGGGAGATTGTATTATAGTGTTGCTGTACACATTAATATTTGTTTGCATTTCAGTTAATAGTGTTGCTTTTTAGAAATTTGCCATACTCCTCATACTTATCTAATTGTTCAAGGTTTTATTCAATTTAAAATTCAATTGAATCAACTGGCATTCTGCAATTTGCTTCATCTATAATTGCACTGATATAAATTGGCAGTCTATGAATCACGGCTCTGGTTTTGTGAGGCTGATAACGCACTCACAATTTTCCCCCGTCTGTCAGGAAACTTGCCAGGTAACTCGTAATTCAGTCTCGGATTCAAGAACGGCCGCCAACAGCACTGTCACTTACGGTTGTGGCTTTCATATAATGTCACTTTATTGTCTGGGGAAAAAAGGAAGTATAATGAAATAATTTATGATACAGCTTTTTCTGTGGCTGATTTAAATAATGGCTTGGCTTTAAGAAGACGATGAATGTCTTAATACTCAACTTATCATGGTTCTGTCATCATTTACTCACCCTCATGTCGCTCCTATCCTGTATGACTTTCTCTCTTCCGTAAAACACAGAAGAAGATATTTTACAAAATGTTTTTGTCATTACAATAAAAGTCAATGGGGTCCAATCAATGTTGTTTTGGACCCCATTGAAATTCATTGTATAGACAAAACATTTTTAAACATTTCTTTATTTGTGTTCTTCTAAGAAAGAAAGTCATACAGGTTTGGAGTGACATGAGGGTGAGTAAATGATGAGTGACAGAATTTTCTGAAAGTATTCCTTTAAGGTTATAGTCTAAAAATCTGCCATTGACCTTCACAGGTGGACTGCTCAGCATTTACAGCATTCACCCCATGTCATATTTACTGTAGTTACTGTCCTCAGACTCGGAATTATGTATTTCTATGGCAATACTATTAATGCCAAATTGAATGTGTATTTTTATTCATCTTTTTATTAGTAATTTATAGGAATTATTCAAATATAAACTAGGCAAACTTAGGCAAAATAACTGCTTAACTATACTGTTAAAAAATATTGCTGTTTTAACTTAAAAAAGTAAGTAACCTGGTTGCCTTAAAAGTTTGAGTTCATTTAAATAAAACATTTTAGTTAACCCTCTCGAGTCGGCGGTCGCGCCGGCGCGATCGGCTCTCTTTTTTTCTTATCAGTGCCAAAGAGACTCAAATAACTGTCGTTTTTATCATTCAGGCAAGTGTTATATATCATTATAATCTGTTAAGTTTCATTTTTTTTTTAGTACAGTCACAATAAAAACAAATTGTTGTGCTTTTTGCAAAATAAAGAAATCAAACATGATGCGCGATCTGCAGCCTCTCCCTCAAAGACGTTCATTCAGATAGTCTTCAGAAAATGACCTCTAGCTTAGTGAACACTTGTCTCACAAACATGAGACATATGTCTAAAGAAACGCTGAAATGTCAGATTTTAAACACTGTAAACCAAATCAAAAACAAATATTCTGTGTTTATGTAATCCGTTTGAAAGCAGAGAGATGTTAGTCGTTCTTGAGCGGCTCATTATACTCTATCGCCCACGAAGCGTGCGTTCTATTGAGATTCAAATACTGAGGCTCCGGAGGCGACGCCCACACACACATCAACTCAAACAAACACATCAAGTACTTCATTCTTACTTCAACCACATCGTTTTGAGATGCGTTTAATAATCCTGGAATAATTCTCCATGAAAAGCTGTTCATTTCTGACAGCAACTGATTCCACCGCTGTGTGTAAGTAGGCTAAGTTTACTCTGTTAGCATCTGTGAATATTAATACAATGAAGCAGATTGGTTTAATCAACAGAAACTCAAACTATTTTTTATTATCGGAACCACATAAATCATCTAAGTTCATTTGACAAAAGAAAAAAGGGTACGATGACAAAAAAGAAAATAATGATGTTTGGAGTTGGAACTCGTCGAAAATTCTGAGTTTATATGAGGATGTGAATACCTTTTACTAGCTGGAATCTTGTAATTACGGAAATTTTGACGTGACGTGAATGCACTAAAAATCTAACTGACAGCGATGATTGGTATTCTTCCTGCATTCATTTACACACTGAAAGCCTAAGGGCAGGTTGTGATATACACAATGGCATTTATGATTTAAAATCAGTCAAGACTAGAAATGCATCTTCATATTTACAGGTAAAGCTTCATATTACGGGTAGATTAAACAACATCTTATTTTCATGTCCTTTAGGGGGGATCAAGCCTTCTTTAGGGGGGTCAGACCCCCACCAACTACCCCCCCCCCCCCCGTAATTCGTACCCTTAGTACGAATTACACGACACCATGTACCATGTTAGTTACACGACAACTAAAAACGGGAAACCGTTCTTTGACCGGACAATGGCGTTTTGGTCGCCTGAAAATACAAACTTTTGAAAACGGGTTTCAAAATGCCAATTTTTGGAAAATGTTAGTGTTATCATCTTCGTGTAAACTAACGTGAATTTGTGAAAACCAGAGCCGGCCCAAGGCATAAGCGAACTAAGCGGCTGCTTAGGGCCACCAGAGGGCCCCCAAGAGCACAAGAAATTACTCTCCGGCAAAGTTATTTTATGATGATTAAAATCGCGAAATGGCCTTAAACAATTATTGCAAAAAAAAGTTTTCTAATATATGCACGGATTGATTCTGACAGCGCTGCACGAGCGGCGCCATCGGCTGGACACTATTTGCTTGTTAGTCAGGGTTCAAAGTCCCGCTAAAATGTACTCGTCAGTTGCCCGGTAACCTTTTTATGAATGGATGGATTTGAGAATGCACTATATGGTTCAGTGCGAATATTTTGTCTGACGTGCTGCATGTTTTGGACAGAGTAGACAGCATAGCTTCCAGTTTCTCCCTTGAAATTATAAGTTGTGTAGCCTATTTTGGACGTTTTTATTTAGAAAATAAAAAGGTTCTTTCTACACAGTCGAATGGAATACAAAAAATAAAATTGTATTTCCGCCAAAATAAAAGCTCTGTTTAATGTTTGAAAGAAATCAACATTTCTTGTTTTTAAAATAAGTCTCTTCTTCTCACCAAGGCTGCATTTATTTGATTAAAAATACAGCAAAAACAGAAATATTGTAAAATAATATTATAATGTAAAACAGCTGTTTTCTATGTGAATATACTGTATATAGTAAAGTGTAATTTATTTATTTGATCAAAGCTGAATTTATCATCATTACTTCAGTCTTCAGTGTCATATGATCCTTCACAAATCATTCTAATATGATGATTTGATGCTCAACAAACATCTACGATTATCAGTGTTGAACAATGTTTTTAGGATTTTTTTGAAAGCTTTCTATTTCAGAGAAATGCTGTTCTTTTGAATCTTCTATTCATCAAAGAATCCTGGGGAAAAGTGAGCATATTCAGCATAAGAGACTACTTAAATAAAGTACATATCCCAGTGTGAACTGTAGGACTGTAAGACTTACTGTAAGACTTTAATATTAACGCCTGATCACTCTTGTGGGTTTGCTACTGTTACAATTAAAAACCGTATAAGGGTAAAAACAGGACAGGCAGACATGATGTAAGCAACACAGCTACAACTAATACAATTTATACTGGGTGTGCGAATTATCAAGAATTGACAATAGTCAATCGTATCGGTGGCACAGAGGGGCCCCCAAATAAAATTCTGCTTAGGGCCCCATAAGGGCTTGGGCCGGCCCTGGTGAAAATGGTTCCTTCGTGTGTATTACAGGCGCGTAGTGTTACTTTACAAAGTGGCATCGCCATCTACTGGCCTGGCATAAATAATCCAGCTTTTTTAGTCGTTTTCGCAGATCCATGTGAACGGGTCTGTACGTGAAACTTATATAAATATATTTAGCATTTCCTTTTCTGGAGCTTTTTTTGACACTACAGAGCGAGGGTGGCTATTTATATATCAGTCAATTCAAATTGGGCTGTTTGGTGTAAATGGGGTCATGGCTGATGCGATGATCCTGAGAGTACAGCCCAATGGAAATTATATCTCATCAATGTTGCCTGTCTAGTGTTACTGGATCAGGATGAGCCAATCAATGTGTCTGAGCTTAGAAGATCACAGCTGCATCCAGTACAGCAGAGTGGACAGTCACACACACACACATCTACAGAGTTTTCGGCAAAAGCCGAGTGTCCTGCGACACAGCAGGATATGTGTACAAGCGACGGATGGCAAACAGCTGCCGGGTTGAACCAGGGGACACCCAGTACATTTTGCCTCTCGTTAGAACGCCCAGGACTAATACACACACATGCATTGCAAACAGAAACACACGCGCACACACCACGGCTGCGGCAGGAGGAGAGGCTTTGTTGAACCTCCGCCGCACTGAGCCCCGCTACATCCGCCACATGCCGCGCACAATCTGCTCCAGACAACACACACACACACACATACCTACATAGACTCAGGGGATTACACACACACACACTCACGGTGTTGAATGAGAATGCACATAACATAAGAGAGCTTATATAACAATGAGCCGCGGCAAGCGAACGCAAGAACATTAAGCCATTTCGAGCCAAAAGAATATTACAATCCCACCTATATCCAGAATAACAACACCATCACAAAAAACAACATCATGTCATGGTGAAACTCGCACACCTTCAGATATGAGCTTAAATACACAAGCATGTTATGTAAACTACTGCATCTGCAACGCACACACTTTTTCCCCCCCTAATAATTCATATTTGTTCTTGTCCTGCCAATATTTTCATTGGCCCCACCACCCAAAAACAAGCAAACAAACAAACATTATTTTAAGAAACATAATTATATTTGTGTCAGAAGTATTTATTTATTTATTTGTAATTTGTATAGATTATTTTGCTAATAAATCAAATTTGTTCTTACACTTCCAATATTTTCAGTGGCTACAATGAGATACACTAGTTTTTAGCAACATAATTATTTGTCAAGCGCAAATGTTTTTTTATTCATTACATTCGTCAAAAAATGTCTTTAATTAAATTAATTTGAATACTTTATAATTCAAAAAATATTAAATTTTTACAAAACGTATCATTTAAAAATTATTTAAATAATTAAATAGTTATAAAGGTCATTAAATAGCAATAATAGCTGAAAACATTACATGATTGCTGTATAATTTCCAACTATTAAAAATGATGTTTTAAACAATGTGTTTTTTGTGGAGAAAACTCCTGTTTAATTAAATATCTAAACACACTTGCTCCGGACACACTTAAATGTTTTTTAATTCAGCTATAATTTCATAGTTTTGCTTTGTTTTTGTTGTTCTTTGTTTGAAAATGATAGCAACAACGCTCATACAGCATACAGTATTCAACAAATGATCTCAATTTTGACAATTTTTTGAACAATTTCTCCTATATTATCCAGCAAGATAACTTTAATAATTGAATTTTGTTTTCATTTTTTGTTTGTTTTTTGTAATGAACATTTTGCTTTTCTTTGAAAGGATAAGATTCAGATTGAAGACTTTTATTTGACGCATGCACTTTTATTTACAGAATACAACCTGCAGTAAAATCTGGTCCGCTCCATAGACTCTGCAATATATAAAGGATAAGCATAGAAATAATAATAGAAAATAGGTAAACCTGAAAAAGTGCGAAGACTGTCTAAAATATATGGACAGAGAGTGTGGCATCAACAGCACAAAATGCTGCTTGCAGATAAATGAGAACTGACAGGAAAGAACCGGAAGAGAAAAGGATATGACCCAGTCTGGACTAGAACTGATGTCCCCATGAGCACAACAAATGACCAATTACTTTTTGGGTCTTGTGAGAGGTCTATTAACTGGTCTCAAACACTCTTACACTGGCCCCAGGCCATCGGACCATGTTTTATCTGTAATATTTTAACAGAGGAAGCTGAAAGTTAGTTAATAAAGCCGAACTTGAAAGACTAAACTGCTTTGAAGAGAAAAAGAGCTGCAGGTGTCCCATCCTTAGATTGCCTGTCTGGCACTCTGTCATTCAGCATTCCTTTAGGGAGACCGCAGACACAACATGCTGACTGTTTCAGCTTAATTAAACGTTTTATTTACTGGACTGAGTGTAGGTCGAGGTAATAGATCACTTGCCACAACTCCATCTGAGTCATGCTTGACTGTATAAGTCAGGGCCATGATGCTAGAGTGTTTTGGCAAGTTGTCAGCGTGTTGCTATGGGGTTTCTTTAGGGTAGCTACCAAACTACTTGACAGAACATTGTTGCTTCAAACCGGTGTGTTTGGCTTTGTGTTATGGTTGGCTAAAGGCTGGCCCACACTAAAAGTTTTTAAAAATCTTATCAGATTTGTGTGTTAAAAAAACAACAACAGAAAACAACCAAGTGTGCCGTACAAGTTCTGAAAAGTTAAAGGAACACGCCGACTTTTTGGGACTTAAGTTTATTCACGTATCCCCCAGAGTTAGCCTATTTTCAGGCACTACATAATATCATTGCGCCGCTGAACCCATGGTATGGCAGCAAAGTTTCATGATTATTACGCAGGAATGAGAGTATAGTTCTTAGCCATATCGGCCTAGAAAATCGTAAGTACACGATAAAACCTTAGTACACGATGTAACTATACGCATCACAACATGTAAATAGGAAAATGTTGGCGTTATTTTGTCACTTATTGAGCAGTAGGCTAGCTGGAGCCATTTACCGCCAGTCTTTGTGCTAAGCTAGGCTAGCGGTGGGTTTGTCAGACAGAGTTATAGCACGCACAGAGATGAGAATGGTATGTATGGACTTATCTAACTCTTGGGATACGGTGAATAAGCTAAAGTCCCAAAAAGTCGGCGTGTTCCTTTAAGCCAAAACGTTTTAATCATAGACGTGTCTGTTTATTTCAAGCCGACATAGTGAGTAGCTCTGCAGTAAACTGTACTAACCGATTCTGTGGGGTTGTGGGCGGGGCCTTGATACAGCGGCTCCCCTTTACGTTCACTACTGCGCAGACTCGGATCCCAAATCAACAAAAAATGTCAGCGCCATATTGGACTTTCTACAATGGAAGAGAGTGAAGGTGCGTCGCCCATCTTTTTTACAGTCTATGAAAAAAACACGTTCAAGTGCGGGAATAGCGGTTGATGCTCTGCCTTTATAAGGCAGCACTGAACGCCAATTCCACTGAATCATTCTTCTTTAGACCATTAACTTGTCACCGTCTGAAGAAGCCCTACATAGAAGTTCCTTGCCATAGAAAAGCACCTCTTCTGCGCACACGTCTCACAGCGCGCAAATATTGAGTTCTCTTTCAAGTCTCCATCTTGAACGGACAAACTCACACAAAAAGTATGTCAACATGTCCATCTTGAAAAGTTTTCTAGCAGACATAGTCTGTATATGCCTTAAGTAAACTTAATAGTCGAGAAAGACGACGCATATCCGAACATTAGGTCTTAAAGGGGCAGTAGCCTTTACTGCTGTCTGTTTAATGTCAAACAACAAAAGACAAGGACATCACTCACTGCTCTTGATTGAATAGCTTTCGTAAGTTTAATAGGATTAATCTTTAATTTATCAAATATGCAATGTTATTTTACATTTGATCAATTTCTGTACTAACAAGGACATTTTCAGCTCCGAAACTTACAGGATATTCTTATATCACGATGAACTTTGAGGAAAGTTGATTTCTCAATTCATCACCCCTTTAAACCTCCCAGATCGCGGACACATCAGGGCCGCCCTGAAAATATCAAACATGTTTGATATTTAGGATTTTAAATCATGATGATTACGACTATGCTTACGTCAGTACTTCCACAATAGCCAATGAGAGATAAGTCTACAAGGAGACGGAAGTGACCGAACTTTTGAAATGGCGATTGCGAAACAACTGTTCAAGTCGGCTGGTCGAAATGTGGCAACAACACGATTGCCTTTATAATATCTCCCCATATAATGTCTACAGCAAGCCGCCGTGACACAGTATCCATTGTTTCCATCCGCTTCCCTGTGAAATGCTAAATCTAGCATTCAAATCTTAAAAATATCTTGTAGTGTGTAATGTGCCACAATTTTCAAATCTTGTAGTGTGTGCAGGTTTGAGATTTGAAGGAAAATCTGTGATGCAACCAGATTTCACAATCAGTTAAGATTTATAAACTCCTGTAGTCTTAGCCCGGCTTTAATGTAGGCATTTCCATTCCGTTGGTACCGATATGTCAGCCAGGTCGATTATTTGACTGATATATTGCCCATTTTTGTGTGAATTTGAATTGTCGCTCAGCGTTTTCTCCTTGGATTGATTCTACATCAAAACATGCTGAGAACTAATGTTGGTCTGGAATGATGCAGAGACGTTTTTTTGGCCGTAGCGGAAGTAATATGAGCGCTGCTGAATAGCCTTCTGGGCCGCCGCAGAGCTTTTTAAAGCGAAACTGTTTCCAGCGGCCCTGCTGCACTATCAGCATGCAGAACCGGCGGACGTGATTTATATTTGTGTGTGTGTGTGTGCCAGCAGACCAGATAGATGGGGAAATAGTTCTGCTGTTTTGTCACGCTTTATCCAAAATTCATCACCCAACGGAGCGGTCAATACTAGAAATGCAATAAATCGAAATACAGCACAACATGTGTCTAAAATGCTTCATTTTATAGACTTGCATTTAAACTGCCAGTCAAATGTTTGGACATGCTTGACTGGATTTACGGTTCTCACGATCTTCAAATCCTTTTGGTTTTAAAGTTTATATGTGGAGGCTTGAAAGGAGTTTTATAGACAAAATTGTTTCTATGCATGACTTTCTTTGCAAAACAAAAGTGTTATACTCATACTTTATTTGTGCCCGTAGTACGAAGCACTGCAGAACGAGTAGGCCAAAGCTAAGAAGAATACTAATATGGATGCTTTGCAAGCACTAATAAAGAATGAGTATGTAGGTGTGTCCATACTTTAACATATTTTACCGCTTGTTAACCTCATATCGACACCTATGGGGTTTCCAGGTGCTGTCATTAGATATGATGAGACTTTAATCCTGAGATTAAACCACAGAGGTTTGATAGAAGAGAGGAGGTCAGGCACACATCACGGATGGGAAATGGAGTTTACAGAATAATAGAGAAGGGCAGGAGAGAGGAGGATTAGAAAGGAAGGTCGGTAACGAGGGAGCCGTTTGGAAAAGGCAGAGATAAGGGGAGAGAAGAGGAAAAAGGATTTTTGAAAATCGAGATACTCACCGAGCGGTTATCGAGTGTGTGAGCGTGACAGACGGAGAGAGACACAGAATAAGCGAGCAGTTGTGTCAGGTTTCATCTTCATCATTGGCATTGCTGCTCATCTCCCTGCTGAAAGAGACGCGCAGAACCACACGCTGACACGCTCAAAATCTCTCCGTCTTACTGTAGTTTCGGCGAGTCGTTAGTGTCTGTCATGCCGCTGAGGTTTTCATTTGATTGATGATGATTCACTGCTGTTTAATTCATCACGCCGCTGATTGATGCTTTCACGTTTGTGTTCCCACAGTACTACGAGATGTCCTACGGGCTCAACATTGAGATGCACAAACAGGTAAGATAAACCTGTGGGGCAAATTCACTAAACAGTTTTGCCTGTGGTATTTTAGGACTCGAAAACAACGTCTTATTCTTTGTTCACCGCGCACAAATCTAAATTTTTTTTTTTTAAATCGGATCATTAGGACAGGCTGTTTATAGGTTTGCAGATATGCACAATTTTACACATTTTGGTGTCCTGAATGATTCCAATCTAACCGTTTACACTTGAAATACATATAGATGTGGGTTGAATCCGGTTTGTAAATGTCTGATTTCATGGGATCTGAACGTTTGCCCTTGTAACATATACACCGATCAGGCATAACATTATGGCCAAATATAATTCCTAATATTGTGTTGGTCCCCATTTTGCTGCCAAAACAGCCCTGACCCGTCGAGGCGTGGACTCCACTAGACCCCTGAAGGTGTGATGTGGTATCTGGCACCAAGATGCTAGCAGCAGATCCTTTAAGTCCTGTAAGTGGCGTGGTTCAGCACATCCTACAGATGCTCAATTGGATTGAGATCTGGGGAATTTGGAGGCCAAGTCAACACCTCAAGCTCGTTGTTGTGCTCCTCAAACTCACTTAAATCCTTACGCATCAACTTTGACGACAAAATGTTCACCTAATATATCCCACCCAAGTACACTCACCTAAAGGATTATTAGGAACACCTGTTCAATTTCTCATTAATGCAATCATCTAATCAACCAATCACATGGCAGTTGCTTCAATGCATTTAGGGATGTGGTCCTGGTCAAGACAGTCTCCTGAACTCCAAACTGAATGTCAGAATGGGAAAGAAAGGTGATTTAAGCAATTTTGAGCGTGGCATGGTTGTTGGTGCCAGACGGGCCGGTCTGAGTATTTCACAATCTGCTCAGTTACTGGGATTTTCACGCACAACCATTTCTAGGGTTTACAAAGAATGGTGTGAAAAGAGAAAAACATCAAGTATGAGGCAGTCCTGTGGGCGAAAATGCCTTGTTGATGCTAGAGGTCAGAGGAGAATGGGCCGACTGATTCAAGCTGATAGAAGAGCAACTTTGACTGAAATAACCACTCGTTACAACCGAGGTATGCAGCAAAGCATTTGTGAAGCCACAACACGCACAACCTTGAGGCGGATGGGCTACAACAGCAGACAGAAGACCCCACCGGGTACCACTCATCTCCACTACAAATAGGAAAAAGAGGCTACAATTTGCACAAGCTCACCAAAATTGGACAATTGAAGACTGGAAAAATGTTGCCTGGTCTGATGAGTCTCGATTTCTGTTGAGACATTCAGATGGTAGAGTCAGAATTTGGCGTAAACAGAATGAGAACATGGATCCATCATGTCTTGTTACCACTGTGCAGGCTGGTGGTGGTGGTGTAATGGTGTGGGGGATGTTTTCTTGGCACACTTTAGGCCCCTTAGTGCCAATTGGGCATCGTTTAAATGCCACGG
>NC_137120.1:30603629-30673629 GCF_949357685.1 Gobio gobio
GCTTTACTGTTGAACCCAGTCACTGCACAATATTTTGTAATCCTCAATGGCATGTTTGTTGCTTTGTAGCTCGAAGGTTTAACACTAGGCCTATGTTACATGCGCAAATCGGTGGGCGGGGCTAAACAGGCAGTGATGAAGTAGGCGTTGATTTGCCTCCCTTTAACGTCATAGATCCCCACTTTGAAAAACCTGTCGTTTGCTGGGCCTGGTGTCTATAAAAGCTTCTTTTTTTTTTTTTGACTAACAAGGAAGTTTTCAGCTCTGAAACTTACAGGATATTCTTATATTACCATGAGCTTTTATATATCAAAAGCTCTAGGGAAAGTTGATTTCTCAATTCATCACCCCTTTAATAGAAATGATTTAACCCTTAAATGCATGAATGTTTCGCCAATCATTATTACATATTATGGTCTTTAGCGACCCGGATCTATATCTAACACAGATGGATCTCTACCTGTCGCGATAATATAAAACTCTCCTGATATTAGAGTAACAATTACAGAAGAATAAAATAAAGCATATTGTGTTACCTTTTGGAGCTTGGAAGAGTTCAGTTTGAGCAGATATTATACCGTCATCACTGTTCTCGTCAGGGCTCATTTCCCAGTACATTCAACATCTGGCTCATATTCACAATCTCAAACATATTCTCAAAACTATCATTTTCAACATCTTCAAAATCAATGTTTTGATTGCTGACGGCTTCTTCACCAGATCCACCATCAAGTGACGGTGACACTAATATTTGCTCTGCAGTAAATCGCTGAGCCATTTCAAGTTTTGCTGAGGATTCTTCCTAGTATTTAGTTTTCTGCCTGTGGTAACTATGAGTGAAACATCATGTCATCATTGCCACCTTGTGGAATAAAGGTGAATTACACTTATTCAGTCATTAAAGACTCGATTTTTGTTTTGCAGAAAAAATATACGAACACTCTTACACACCATGGGTCGTTAGCGACCCTATACAAATTTGTACAAAAATTAATAGGAAAACAGACATTCTTTTATTATTTTTTTCTGTTTATAATGAATTGAGGAATACTAAAAAGGTTGATGTCTAAAATATTAATGAGGAGGAGGGTAGTGAATGACATCCCTGGTCACTAAAGACCCAAGGTATTGAGGTCTGCACAGGCTTTAAAGGGATAGTTCACCCAAAAATTTTAATTAGCCCATAATTTACTCACCCTCAAGTCATCCTAGGTGTATATGACATTCTTCTTTCAGACGAATAAAATCGGAGTTATATTACAAAAGTCCAGGCTAATCCAAGCATTAGAATTGGATTAATATTTGCTCTGTTTTTGAAGTCAATAAAAAGTGCATCTGCCCATCAAATAACGTGCTCCACGAGGCTCCGGGGTGTTAATAAAGGCCTTCTGAAGCGATTCGATGCATTTGTGTAAGAAAAATGCGAGATGGTGGTCCAGTGGGTTAAACCACTGAAATGATATGCAGAAGGTTGCTGGTTCGATCCCAGCGGTCACCACCAGTGTGTCCTTGAGAAAGGCACTTTACTCCATGTTGCTCCAGGGGGATTGTCCCTGTAATAAGGGCACTGTAAGTCGCTTTGAATAAAAGCGTTTGCCAAATGCATAAATGTAAATGTAAAAATATCCATATTTACAGTTTTTCTCGATTGCTAAGACACATTTCTTGAAAGCTGCTCTCCTTTTCTCTAAACTGTGAACACAAAACCCAATTTTCAAGCTACATTCACAAAACCTCAGACTCTTCTTTCAAAACCAAACTTTCACCTCAAAACAGTTCAATCTGTGCTCAAAACTGAACTATGTTGTCAAATCGTGCCCTGCGTCAATCAAAATTAAAAACACTACTGAACAGTCACTAAACACTACTTAGAAAAATAGAAAACACAATGCTCAGGACATGAAGCTGGAGAAATAAATGTTTATTGTTCACTGTAGGCTAAATGCATGTTGCAAAACAAAAAAAAACCTGTTCATTTAGCACTTGTACAAAAAGACAAAACAGAAATCTTATGCATTTGCCACTTGTGTACAGTAAGCCCATGTGAAAATAAAGTACAAAAATATACATGGAATACTTGGCCTACGAACAGTTAGACCAACCCTCCAATACAATACTACAGTATATTGGTACAGTGATGTACTGAAACATATATTTACTTACAGTATACTGTGGTACAGTATATAGTATGTCATACAATAATTGCTGTCAACATTTACATACTGTACTATAATGTCAAAAAAAGGTAATTACCTGTTCTCTTCTCTAAATCTTCGGATTATGGTGGACACAGTGAATCTACTGATGTTTGGTTGTACCCTTTGTCCAGCCTCCCTCATGCTCATACCATGGACAAGAACATGGTCAATCACAGTAGCTCTGATTTCATCAGGAATTACTGTTCTTTGTCTTCGCTGATCACCTCGACCACCTTGACCTCCTCTCACACGAACTCTTCCTCTCAGATTTCTATCCATTGTAGGGCCTCACAAACCAGTGCTCTCTGAACTGGCTTACTGTATATGTTCCCTCACATCATTAGCCACAAGTGTGATCAATTTTGAGTTGTTGTGTTCAAGTGGTGACATCTGTGCTTTAATTGTGTTTGACTTTTGTCACCTGTGCTCACCATTTTGCAGCACGGGTGCATCAGAATGAAAATGTGTTGGCAAGTTGTGTCTAAACAGGTGAAAAGTGCTTTTGGTTTTGCCAAAAGAGTGATTGATTCAATCAGTGGGTTCAGGCAACTGAGCATTTGGTTCAGACAATAGGGTTTAGTGTTTTAGCAATTGAGAAAAACTGTAAAACTTTATCAAGTAAACTTTCGGCCAACCGCCTTCCCTGTTCAATTTATCGAAAAATTGTTGAAAGTTCCCCTGCCGATTGAAAGATTAACGCGACCAGGTCCGCTCGTCATGACGTCACGTACGCATCTTGAATTTCACTTTCAACATTCAACACTTTTCCACGGAAGGCGGTCGGCTGAAAGTTTACTTTATAAAGTTTTAAATATGGATATTTTTCTTACACAAACGCGTCGATTCGCTTCAGAAGGCCTTTATTAACCCCCCGGAGCCGCGTGGTGGAGCATGTTGTTTGACGGACAGATGCACTTTTTATGGACTTCAAAAACAGAGCAACTATAAATCCAATTCTAATGCTTGGATTAGCCTGGACTTCTGTAATATAACTCCGATTTTATTCGTCTGAAAGAAGAATGTCATATACACCTAGGATGACTTGAGGGTGAGTAAATTATGGGCTAATTAAAATTTTGGGGGAAACTATCCTTTTAAACTGAAGCCCGAACCCGACCCGAACCCGAGGTCCGTTTCTCACAGCAAATACCATTTTTCCAACATGTGGTATTTAATGATTGCTTGCAACGGTAAACAAATAAATATACAAGCACAGGCACAGCGGGCCCCATCAGCAGAGCAGTTAGAGAAAAATCCCCGACTTACCAATTACGTAACTTTGCTGTGGTCGAACAAGTGTAGCAATCACAAATTTCTCTGGAACTCCAACTTTAAAAAGTTCACGCAGTGTTGCTAAACTATTTACACAAATATATCCTTCTCAGTACGAGCTATGAAGGAAGAGAACGGCATCAACAGTTGATCATTCTACCCAAACCCAAGGCTGTTCATTAAACATTAACCCAAACCCGACCCGAAACCTGCAAGTTTTTCGTGACCAGTCTGGCTCATGTCGGGTAGCAAATCTTTACTGAGGTATGCGTTTTTAGGGTTTAAAAAAATCGGTTTGAATGAATGATTCAACGACTCGCTCATAAATACTTCACTTGTTTCATTACTGGATGAATCAGCGTTTTTGAACGAATCTCTTGAATGAATGATTCAATGACAAATACATTTTTTAACAGTCACTTGTCGCCACCTAGTAGCCTGACGTCGTCATACTCAATTCTAGTCAGAATTTAAGTCTGATTCTGCTCCGTTGGGCTGTGATTATGGGGCGTGTTTCAACCGAACCAGGAAAGACCTCAATTGGATAGACCTACAACCAATCAGAGCAACGGAGCGACGCATAACGTTAGTTGTCAAATGTCAACAGAACTCAACTGCACTGTGTTGCCAAGTCTGTGGGTTTTTCCATGTCCGCGGGTTGAAGCGACCCCAATTATGTGATATACAGACCCAGGAATGCGAATTTTAGTTGGCAGCCCTGCCAAAATAACACATAATTTACCCCCCAAATGACATTTCTTTCTGGAGAACTCATCTGTCCATCATCGTCTAAAGCCCGCCCTAAAAATTTAATTGGTCCGAACAGTTCGGACCGAGCTCAGCCGAGCTCAAATGTTGTGGGCGGGGCTAAGTTCGGCTGGCATCCAGGCTAGCCACCAAGTGGCGTAAAGATGTAATCGATACAATCGTTTTTTCATTGTGACTGTAGACATCAGTGTTTTAAATCGAACTATAAACTTTTATCCCAGTACTTCTGTGGTAATATGAATATTTGGAACACAGAAATAATGAAACCGTGTGGTTGAAAAGACTACTAAAGTGTTTGTGAAGCTGTTTCATACCTATACATGACAGCTCTCTCTGGATCAGCGGCAGCGCAAACAATTGAATGTTCCCCTTTGATTTTGTCAAATGTTTCGACACAGGCGAGTCATTTAGGAATGAGATCGCGTGGGTGTTTGACTCGAGATCGCAAGATTTGAATGATTAATCATGCAGATCTAGAGTTTTCTAGGAGTGTTTTAAACTAATTTCTTCAGTGGTTGATAGCGCATTTGGAGTAGTTTTTTTATCATTCATGTCCACAAAATTACAATTAAACCTCCATCCTCCATCACAGCAGTGCTAAATTGCCTTCATGTCATTATTATGTGTCACTCTCTTTCCCTGTCTCACGTATCTGTTGTTGCTGAGACATCATTGTCATGAATATAATCGGAGCTGAAGCCATTTGTGTGCTTGGGAATTGAGAGCCCAGTGCAGTTGTACAGGTTTATCACTGTCAGTGTTTTCTCTTCTAATCGAGCGTGTGTATGTGTGTGTTCTCTTACAGGCGGAGATCGTGAAGCGACTCAGTGCTATCTGTGCTCAAATCATCCCTTTCCTCTCTCAGGAGGTACGCTGACAGTGATTGACAACTCATCAGGGTTCTGGGGTCTTCTCCCAGAGGCACACAAACACACACGCACACACACTTTCTCTCCCCCCTCCCCGTCAGACTGATTCACTCTCAGTACAGCAGACAGCTTCTAGATTTTAACGACCCCGTCTCACATCTCCAACCAAACAAGGATTGCTGATATCCTGCGTTTTTTAACGAAGCAGCAAACTCCTGCTGTGTCCTGTTACCGAAAGTCATCTGTGATGGCTTGATGAGCTCGCTTTGCAAATTCAGCTTGAGTCCGGCGTCGCTGTTTGCTTTATTAGCAGCTCTACTATAGCGATACCAGCAGGTAGTCCAGTTCCAGACCCATGCTATTGGTCATAGATTTACTTTGGTTTATTATTTTGGCCTGAACCCCTCCTGAAGATCCACGCTTCCTATTATTTCTTTCTTTGTGAATAAGATGAACTTTTGTTTGAATATACTCTCGCTCTGTGGTGTTTGTGTGTGAGCTGGGGCAGGAGATAATTAAAAATATATATATATTTGTCACTGGCTTTTCCAACCCTAGACCCTGGGGAGGTCGGGACAATCGGGGGCTCGTCCGGGATCTGAAATCAAACAATGGCTCACATTAATGAGCCGAAACATCAAATTCTAGTCATTCGCGCAAGAAAAGTTCTTGGGGACAATAAACAAATTACCGGCCCCCGTACAGACACTTGTTGCTTGTTTCTTTTCGTTCGTATGAAGGGTAGAAGGAGAAGCTCAAGAGATTCGGCTGTTGCTTTTCTAGCTGTTTCTTTGTTGCGTTAGTAAGAATGGCTAAGGCTGGAATGGTTTGTTTTGTATCCCAACATATTCAAAGCTCCAGTTCCCTTGTCGTGGAGCCATAGATCCGTTATTATCTTCAAAGCTTTGGAACTGCAGTCTTCTCAAGTCCACGGTGGGTTGTATGAATGCGCACTATGAAATTAAAGCAACTCTCCCTTAGAGTTCAAAAAATGTCTTCTTTTTTTTGTTACAAAACTTATTAGACGATTTGCTCATTATTTAGCCACAGTTCTGTTATTCTAAATGAAATCTCCAAAAACAAATCTAACGTAAATATTCCGTTTTAGTGACATCACAGCATATATCTCAACCAATCAGATGCTTCTTTTATTGCAGTTTACCTAAGACTTCTGTAAATAACATGTCTGTTTACCAATCATTAATCATATAGTCTGTTTGTGAATATGACCTTTGATATAATGAATACTGAAACATCTCCCTTTCATGTGTTATATATAACGTCTGGAATGGATCCTCGTTTCAAACGAGAGGATTTATTTGGGCAGATGAGCAATAAAAGATCAGGCGGGCCTGTATTGATTAGGAGGTCACCTTTAGCATTAGCTTGAGTTAGTGTCTGCTGACGGGGAAGGACAGAGTGATATGTCTGTCAATACTGACTGTGTGTGTGTGTGTGTGATGGACAGAGGGATGGAGAGAGAGATAAATGGTTTAGTTGTGAGACGTGTTAACTTGAATTCACGTTTGAGTTTGTGTCTAGAAATGTTTACTTTGTGTCTTTTTTTTTTACCATGTATCTATGTGTGTGTGTTTTCTGTGTGTCAGCATCAACAGCAGGTCGTTCAGGCGGTGGAACGTGCCAAACAGGTCACCATGGCAGAACTCAACGCCATCATAGGGGTGAGTGACCTCTGTCCTTTCTGACTTCTCATACTGATAGACAGACAGACAGATATATAGATGGATGGCGATCCATAATCTTTCCAGTCAGCCTGCAGCAGCAGTGGTCTCTCTGTCTCTGCTGTTGTTGTCCTGTGTGGGCTCTATCACTGTATCAATGGGGTTTAAGTGCAGTAATATGATCAGAGCTCAGAGAGACTGAGGACTGGAGAGAGATTGCGTCTCTCCATAACAGCCAGCAACAAAACAACCTGTAATTTAGCCCAGTGGAGAGATCTGTCTGTCTGTCTGTCTGATATATTTCTATATCGAAATAAACATACAGCTAAAATTACAGCGATGAGGAAACAGAGGTAAAAAAAGCTTACTTCCGGAAAGTTTGCTCTGACAAGCTGTTTCGAACTCCCGAAACGAACACCAAACAAACTTCGTTTTGGATTTTGTTTGAAATGACGTCGCAACAGTTCATTCTTCAATTTCACTTGAAGTTTATCGGGGCCTTAACTGTCTGTCTGCCTATTTATCTCTCAGTCTGTCGCTCTGATTATATTTCTGTCTGTCTGTCCATCCATCCATCCTTCCATCTATCCATCCATCCACCCACCCATTTATCCATCCATCCATCAACCCACCCACCCTTCCTTCCATCCATCCATCCATCCATCCATCCATTCACCCATTTATCTATTAATCCACCCATTTTTCCATCCACCCACCAATTTATCCATCCATCCAACCATTTAACCACCATCCATCCATCCACCCATTTATCCATCCATCCGTCCATCCATCCACCCATTTATCCATCCAACCACCCACCCACCCACCCATCCATCCATCCACCCACCAACCCATTTATCCATGCACCCACCCATCCATCCACCCATTTATCCATCCATCCTTCAACCATTCCATCCACCCACCCATCCTTCCTTCCTTCCATACATCCACCCATTTATCCATACATCCACCCACCAATTTATCCATACATCCACCCACCAATTTATCCATCATCCATCCACCCTTTTATCCATCCATCCATGTGTCCATCCATCCACCCATTTATCCATTCATCTACCATTTATCCAGCCACCCACCCATCCATCCACCCATTTATCCATCCATCCACCCAACCACCCATTTATCCATCCATCCATTTATCCATCCAGACACCCACCCACCCACCCATCCACCAACCCATTTATTCACCCATTTATGCATCCACCCACCCATTTATCCACCCATCCATCCACCCACCCGCCCACCCTTCCATCCATCCATCCACCCGCCCACCCTTCCATCCATCCATCCACCCGCCCACCCTTCCATCCATCCATCCACCCATCCTTCCTTCCTTCCTTCCTTCCTTCCTTCCTTCCTTCCTTCCTTCCATCCATCCATCCATCCATCCACCCACCAATTTATCTATCCCTCCATCCACCCATCCATTTATCCATCCATCCACCCATTAATCCATTCATCTACCCATTTATCCATCCACCCAGCCATCCATCCATTAATTTATCCATCCATCCACCCATTTATCCAGCCAACCACCCATTTATCCATCCATCCATCCATCCATCCATCCATTCACCCATTTATCCATTAATCCACCCATTTATCCATCCATCTACCCATTTATCCATCCATCCACCCATTTATCCATCCAACCACCCATTTATCCATCCAACCACCCATTTATCCATCAAACCACCCACCCACTTTATCCATGTGATCTTTTTGTTGATTTCTGCCTGACTGTTGTCTTTATCTCCATCTCTCTGTTTGTCTGTCTGTCTCTCAGCAGCAGCAGCTCCAGCACCTGTCTCACCACACTCCAGGTATCCCTCTCACTCCTCACCCTTCAGGTCTGTCTCTGAGCGGCACATCAGGGCTGCTGGCCCTCACTGGGGCTCTGGGAGTCTCCGCCCACCTGGCCAACAAGGACGAACGCAACCACCTTGACCCCGAGCACCTGCGAGGTGTGTGTCTGTCTGACCTGTCTTACTCTCCATGAATTTTTAAACTCACAGATGCATGGAGTTATTAAATGACATAGAATTAACGACTTAATTGTATAAATAAAATAATTTTTAATTATAATAAATTATATATTTACATTGAATTTACAGTATAGAATTTTTATATTTAACTTAAAATAAATATATTAAATACAAATATTTGTATAAAATAAATGAATTCGATTTTTTAGTTGACACGCCCCCCGACTAGTTTACAGGACCTGAAACTTTCATTACGGCACCGTCCATGTGCACTTTTCTCGTGAATACGATTCTCGATTAAAGGGAACATTACAAGAGAGTGATGGAGCAAAAGTTGGCCTAAGAAAAACAGTGGAAGACAGATAGCAAGTAGGAGGGTGTGTTGAGTTGGTACAGTAGGTTGGATATACTTCTGAGAAGCCTTGAAGCACTGATAGACTAAAGGCCAGAGGGCCGACTTGTTCAGGGAGCTCAATACAATGGATGTATTTTTATTGCACCCTGGCTGGATTTTTCAGCATGACCTTGGCTTGCTATGGAATTGTTGTTATTATTATCTAGACTGACGTCAATCCCCAACCCCTCCTTCTTTTTCTGTCTCTCTCTCTTCTCCGCTCCCAGAGGGTGCGCCCAGCAGGGTGAGTATCAAACTTGTGTGTTTATGTGTGTATATGTGCCTCCACCCCACTGACTTTGATAAATGATTCCAAATACAGAGTCCTTTAAAGAGAAATGATTATGAAATCCGACCAGGACGTTCTAAACAGCACTGTTCCTGTCCTCTGCCATTAGCACTGAGGAAAAGCGTTCATTCTGGACTTTTGATATAACAAACCATAATTCTCTGTCATTTGGTTGCATCACAGTTAGCCTTAAAGGAACAGTCCACCCAAAAATGAAACTCGCTTGCTGGTTCCCTTACCATCACATCGTTCCAAACTTTTATGATTTCTATGAGCTGCGGAGGGTAAACATTTCAGTGAAAAAAAGTTTAAAAGCTTTGAAAATATGTCTTCAGGAGCAAAAATATAGCAAACAGTGTTCTTTTTTTTGTTTTCAGCATTGAATTTTTGGGTGTACTGTCCCTTTTTAAAGTTTTGATTTTCCTTTAAAGGGATAATTCCCCCTAAAAATTGATCATCAAATCATTCCAAATCGATATGACTTGTATGAATTGCAGAGGGCAACATTTTCAGTGAATAATGACTTAAATTTAAGTCTTTATCACACAAAGCTATAATATGGCTTCAGGAGACTTTTAATATAGTGTGCAAGTCATATAAACTACTTTTATGGTATTTTATGGAAAATAGATGTTTGAAGGTACTTCCAAATTGTTTATTTTTTTGTGTTCAAAGAACGACATGAAGGTAAGTAAATAATGACATATTTTAAATTTTTGGCTGCACTGTCCCTTTAAGAGTTGAAAGAGTCATAGCAGTCAAATTCTTTGAGATGATTTCTTGTTGCTGACTATTGAGGAAGAAAATGAGGGAGTCAAGGAAAGGTCTAAGCGAGGGGGAGTGAAAAGAGAGAGAGAAATTTTGGAGAAAACAGGTTTGTTCGAGAAAAATGGGCTTCTTTGTGCGCTTTTTTTCTCATCTCAGTCCAATGCACTTCCTGTTTGGCTCATAAAACTGCACCGTTGCAGAAAACAAAGTTGTTTGAAGTCACTGATCTGAGACCAGTTTTGCTGTGCTACTCATAATGATGAAAGTTGAGAGACCAACACTGAATGTTTTGGGCTAATTCAACGGTGATCGCCATCCGGAAGGATGTTTATTTTTGCAAAATAGTGCAGGATTCAGCTTTAAAGGAAAACTATAAACTACAATTCTGTCATCATTTACTCATATATTTTCCATACAATGACCTTTTTTAGTGACCAAATACCAAAATGTACCTTTAAAATCCCTTCCTCTGCAGTTCTCAAGTCAAATATGACGCAGGTTTGACATCATGACGTTTGGTTAAGAGACACTTGAGAAACAATGACATTTGTTGTTATTGACTTCCAGCACAAAGCGATCATCATATGGCCTGAGAACAAAGAACTATTGAGTGAACTTTGCACAACCTTAGCATTTGTTGGAAATGAGTGTGTGTGTTTATGCTGTGTTTTCTGTCTCTATAGAGTAAATCAGTGTCGTCAACCGACAGTCAGGCAGGGGAGGACCGTCAGGGTCCATCAGGAGTGTATCCCTCACAGGCCAGCAGCGATGCCAAACGGAGACGGTGTGATGAAAAAGACATCCTCCCGTCTCACTATGTAGGTTCTGTCACATGACGATGACTATACTTAACTTTTTTTCCCCCCAATTAACTAAATGAGTGTTATATACACAATATATGAGTGTTTTATTTTATTTCAGATTATTTTATGATAACATCATAATTGTCTCAGTCCCTGTAAAACGATACTTGGGTTACTTAACGTAACCTCGGTTCTCTCTAGAAGAGGGAACGAGTATTGCGTAAGTTTCCTTACGCATCGGCAAAGTATTCTTTCTTCGAGATTTCTGAAAAACCCAAAATTATCCTTAATTTTGTAACATTGTCAACGCAGTGCGGCAGCCTGGCAGACCATAGCAGGCTATTCCAGCGTGCTATTGGCTGCTCTGCTGGCAACTGCAGCAGCCTATCGGTGAGCCCGCGTGACGTGGCGACCAATGAGGGCGCTTCGCGCCCACCTGGCTTCATTTGCCTACAGGTGGGGCGTGGCCACGTGTATATAAGCAGGGCTCACGGGCTGCATATTCGGTTTTCGTAGTTCTGAAGCGTAAAAGCCCGCGGGGCGCACGGCAAGGAACGCAATACTCGTTCCCTCTTCTAGAGAGAACCGAGGTTACGTTAAGTAACCGAGTATCGTTCTCTTACGAGAGGTTCTCTCCTATTGCGTAAGTTTCCTTACGCATCGAGAACACATTGTCAACGCCGTGCGCGCCTCGCGTACAGCATATGTATCCCAGGGAACCGGGGACCATAACACTGCTCGGGCAGGGTGGCCGGTAAGGAAAACGGGCCACCACATATACAGACACTTCGTTCGAACTGACGGGTGGTTACAACGGGTGGTTACAACACCCTGTCTTATGAATGAGGGAACGGCACCTGCCGGTCGCCTTCAAATTCACCACACCTTGTCTCATGAATGAGGGAACGGCAACGCCGGTCGCCTTCAAATTCACAATATCTTGTCATATGAGTGAGGTAACGGCACCGCCGGTCACCTTCAAACTCACAACAGCTCTTTTCGTAAATGAGGGAACGGCACCGCCGGTCTCCTTCAAATTTACATAAGCCTCGTACCGAACTTACTACCAGTATGTGAGCTATGTCTGCGCAGAATCACTGGGCAGAACCAACAGCCTTATTGAACTGATAACTCTTTCGCCTGTAAGGCAGGAACTTCCAGATTGTAAAATCTCACGAACGTAGACGGGGAGGCCCAGCCTGCCGCCATACAGATATCGTGGATGGAAATCCCTCTGGCTCTAGTGGAGTGTGCTCTGACACCTAGCGGGCACTGCAGGTGTTTGGAAGCGTAAGCTACTGCAATCGCGTCCACTATCCACCTGGACAGGGTCTGTTTCGAGGAGGCGAGACCTTTAGTGCACCCTCCAAACGAAACAAATAGCTGCTCAGAACGCCTGAAGGCGGCGGAGCGTGTGACGTAAACCCTCAATGCCCTGACAGGGCAGAGGACATTGCCACCGTCCCCCTCGTCGGGTGCTGGCAGAGCCGAGAGGGAGACAATCTGCGCCCTGAAGGGAGTGCCTATCGCTTTGGGGACATAACCATGCCTCGGCCTAAGAATGACCTTGGAGTCATTTGGGCCGAACTCCATACACGTCGGGCTCACTGAGAGCGCGTGTAGATCCCCCACGCGTTTTACTGAAGCCAGAGCTATCAGGAATGCGTTTTTTAGCGAAAGGAACCTTGGTTCCACAGTCTCGAGCGGTTCGAAAGGATGAGCCTTCATGGCCTCTAGGACCAAGGCCAGATCCCAAATAGGAACCGATGGGGGCCGCGGGGGATTCATCCGTCTGGCTCCTCTGAGGAAACGGATGATGAGCTCGTTCCTTCCTAGCGTGCTGCCTAGCGTCGTCTGAGCGAACGCTGCTATAGCCGCTACATACACTTTGAGCGTGGAAGGGGACCTGCCCAGTTCCAACAGCTCCTGGAGGAAGGAGAGCACCCGCTGGACCCCACATTGCTGTGGATCCAATCCCTTGGAAACACACCACTCAGTGAACACCGACCACTTAGAACTATATAACCGCCTCGTCGAGGGGGCTCTAGAGTGTGAAATCGTGTTCCTAACCCCTTCGGGCAGGTCAACGGGTATCTGTTGGTCACCCATACATGCAGAGATCATCGCTCTGGATGGGGATGCCAAACTGACCCTCCTGCTTGAGAGAGGAGGTCTGCTCTCAGCGGAACTGGCCAGGGGGGTGAGTGCGACAGCTTCACCAGCTCTGGGTACCAAATCTGGTTCTCCCAGCGCGGCGCTATAAGGAGCACCGGGCGGCGCGTCTCCCTGATTTTCGCTATGACCTGGGTCAATTGGGAAATCGGCGGGAAAGCATACAGCGGGAGGCTGGGCCAAGGTTGGGACAGCGCATCCTCGCTTTTGGACAGAAACGTCGGGCAGCGGGCGTTCTCTTTTGTTGCAAAGAGGTCGAGCTCCGCTCTGGCGAATAGGCGCCATACCAGCTGGACTGTCTGGGGGTGCAGGGACCATTCTCCTGGGAGAATGAGGCCCCTGGACAGCTTGTCCGGGCCCACATTGAGGTGGCCCGGTATGTGCGCAGCTCGTGTGCCCACACGAGCAGGCGTTCCGTCAGATTGCCCAGACACCTGGACCTGACACCGCCCTGCCGGTTCACGTAGGATACCACCGTGGTATTGTCCGACCGGACCAACACGTGGTGTCCTCGTATAAACGGGAGAAACTGCTTGAGCGCGTTCTCTACCGCTATCATCTCCAAACAGTTTATGTGTAGGAGTTTTTCTCCGCTCGACCAGAGGCCCGAGGCCGGTCTGCCCTCGAAAACGGCGCCCCAACCCGAGGTGGAGGCGTCCGTCGAGATGACTTTGCGGTGTGAGATGGCTCCCATTGTCACTCCCCGCTGGTACCAGTCGGCTACTAACCAGGGCTCTAGGGCTGAAACGCAGCCCTGAGTCACTCTGATCCTGAAGCCTCCGGACGCCCAGGCTCTGTGAGGCACTCGGGCGTTTAACCAGCGTTGCAGCGGGCGCATGCGCATTAAGCCCAGCTGGAGCACAGCTGCAGCTGAGGCCATACGTCCCAGCATCCTCTGAAAAAGCTTGAGAGGTGCAATTTTGCCCGGCCGGAAGTACGCAGCCATGCGCCAAACTTGGCGCGCGCGTTGGGGTGACAAGCGGGCTGACATTGCCACAGTGTCCAGATTCAAACCCAGAAATGAGGTTGATTGCGTGGGCACTAATGAGCTCTTGGTCCAATTGACCGTGAGCCCCAGGCTGTCCAGATGGCTGAGCAGCATTGCCCTGTGGGCGAGGAGCTCGGCCTCTGATTGCGCCAGGATGAGCCAATCGTCCAGGTAGTTCAATATTTGCATCCCTCGATTTCTCAGGGGAGCAAGGGCCGCGTCCATGCACTTCGTAAATGTACGGGGTGCTAGTGACAGACCGAACGGAAGGACGGTGTATTGATAAGCCTGGCCGTCGAAGGCGAATCGTAAGAATGGCCTGTGACGCGGCGTTATCTTGATTTGAAAATATGCATCTTTCAAATCTAGGGAAATTAGCCAGTCTCTTGGGCGAATATGCACGAGGATCTGCTTGGTCGTGAGCATCTTGAACGATCTCCTCATAAGAGCTTTGTTCAGACGCCTCAGATCCAGAATCGGTCTGAGCGACCCATCCCTTTTTGGCACGAGAAAATACCGGCTGTAAAAGCCTGACTCGCTCATAGAATGGGGAACCGGTTCTATAGCCCCTTTGCACAGCAGCATGGCTATCTCCGCTCGAAGTAGATGTGCTACTTCCTCGCTCACTCTCGTCTCTGTACGCGCACAGAAGTGCGGAGGGCGGCGAACGAACTGCAGAGTGTAGCCGTGCTTCACTGTTCTCAGCACCCATTCTGATACACCTGGAATGGCTTCCCACGCGTGTGCCACACGGGATAGAACGGCCTCCGGGCTCGAAACGCCGCGCTTCGCGGGTTTGACGGCTTGTATAGGAGGGGCAGGCGCGGTGCGCGCGCTCTCTGTGCTGTGGGCCAGCCGATCGCTCTCGATGGCTGGCCGCCTTACACACTGTATCTCTGCTGCTTTGAGCGGGGAATGGCTTGTGTGTGGCCCTACACTCATCGCTCCGGCCACCCTGGGCGGAGAACAAATGGTGTGTGGCGCGGCGCGTAGCGCCTGAGGCATAATGTTCGCGAAAATGTGTGAGCGCGTTTGAGCGGGCACAACTCTTACGCGTGGAACATGACCGGTTAAGAGTGGCT
The DNA here is from genome assembly GCF_949357685.1 of Gobio gobio. Classification (NCBI taxonomy): domain Eukaryota; kingdom Metazoa; phylum Chordata; class Actinopteri; order Cypriniformes; family Gobionidae; genus Gobio; species Gobio gobio. The sequence continues at coordinate 30,618,921 of NC_137120.1, forward strand.
GTGTGACAGCGCGTGTGGTGGCTAGGCGTGGACGCAAACAAGCGGACACGTGACCTAACTCTAGCACTCGAGCGGCCGGTGGCCGCTTTATGTGAGTGGGGGACACGGGGTTTATAGTGCTTGTGTGCAGGGGTGAACACAGAAAAGTGGGCACATTTACTGCATTTGAAACACATACGGCGTGAGCCGTGCAACCAGAAATAATGCAACTTTTGTGATTTCTCTGGTTCGCCCATAAAAACGGCGGTTATTGACAGGCGAGAGGGCATTTTTGCCGGCTCGTTGGCTGCGTGAAATCCATCTGCAGCAGCCACAGTGGTGGGGGCTGACAGGAAAGAGAGTTTTGACGGTGGTCCGGCCGCGGCGGGACTTAACCGTCGTTTCTTGCCTCTGGGTAGGAGGACTTTGGAGGCTCGGACTTCAGCGCGATCCTAGGCCGGGGGCCCCGAGGGGGAGGCGGCTTACCACGGCTGGAAGAGCGCGATCTGGGGCGGCCGCTCGGTTTTCGCTGAGACGAAGGGGGCCGCGCTGGGCGCTGCGCGGAGCTCGGTGCTGGCTGGTCGCGAGGACGGCGAGCAACGGAGCTATTGCTGGCGCCGGGGCGTCGAGGCAGGAAGAGGTTCATGGCCTGCGTCGTTTTCTGCACTTCAGAGAAACGATCGACGATCCCCTTGACCGCTGGTCCGAAGAGCCCAGACAGGGAGAGCGGGGCGTTTAGGAAGGCCGCGCGCTCTGTTTCTCGCATGTCCGCGAGCGTGAGCCAGAGGTGGCGCTCAGCTACCGTGAGGGAGGCCATAGAGCGTCCGAGGGCCTGTGCTGCGGTCTTGGTAGCGCGGAGGGAGAGATCCGTCGCACTTCGCAAATCCGTGATCAACTCAGCGTCACAGCTCTTCTCGTCCAGGTCGCAGAGGAGATTGGCTTGGAGGATTTGCAGCACGGCCATAGAGTGCAGAGCAGATGCAGCTTGACCGGAGGCAGCGAAAGCGCGGCCGATCAGCGATGACGTCACTCTGCAGGCCTTAGACGGGAGGGCAGCCTTTGAGCGCCAACCAGAAGGCGGGCAAAGGTGCGCTGCGACCGCCTCTTCCGCCGGAGGGATAGCAATGTAGCCTTTCTCAGCCGCGCCGTCAACTTGTGAGAGCGTCGAAGAAGCCTGAGACGAGACCCTCGCGGAGAATGGCGCGTTCCAGGACTTTGCGAGCTCCTCGTGAAGCTCTGGCAGAAAAGGTGCAGTCCTGGAGGTGGGCGCACGGCGGCAACTGTTTAGGAAGCATCCGTCAAGTCGGTTCGGCGCTGCCACCTTGGGCGGGGCCCATTCGAGGCCTAGCTGCTCGACAGCCCGGGTGAGAAGGAGCAACAGTTCGGCGTCCTCACCCGCTCGAGAGCGTCCGGAGCCCCGGACTGAAGAGGTCGCGGAAGACCAGTCCTCGCTGTCGGAAGCCATGATGGAGCAGCTGTCGGCACGTTCCGCGGCCGCATCTGCCTCATCCCCGGAGGCGGCAACAGAAATGGCAGCCTGGGGTGGGGGCGGGGAAGGCGAGAGTGAAGCGGGCGGGAAGGGTTCCGGCGAGCTTCTCTCAGCGAACTCCGGAGTCCGCTGCGAGCGGCGCTTCTTTCTGCGCGGCATAGCAGGGACTGGAGGGATGTCGTCATCGAACTGAGCGAGTCGAGCCCGCAGGGTCGACATCGTCAGTTCCTCACACTCCGGGCATCCGCCGGCGAGAAGTGCGGCGGCGGCGTGATCACGGCCCAGGCAGAGAGCGCAGATCACATGGCGGTCCCCGGAACTGAGCTGCGCGTGACACGAGCCGCAGGTGGAACGAGACATTTTGGAACAAACGCTCGGCTCTTTTTGAGAAAGTGTGACGCAGCGGCGACAACACTTGAGCGTGAAAAGGATATGGGCTGCCGGATAGCAGAGCAGGCACGGATGGCTGAAGGTGGCGGGATGCTGCCGGCTGCTTCAGGCGCTGTCCTCTGCTTGCTCGTCTGCACGATCACGGCGGCGGGTTCCAGATCCAGCGATGCGAAGGGCTTCGCTGAAGAAAAGAAAATCGAATATGCAGCCCGTGAGCCCTGCTTATATACACGTGGCCACGCCCCACCTGTAGGCAAATGAAGCCAGGTGGGCGCGAAGCGCCCTCATTGGTCGCCACGTCACGCGGGCTCACGATAGGCTGCTGCAGTTGCCAGCAGAGCAGCCAATAGCACGCTGGAATAGCCTGCTATGGTCTGCCAGGCTGCCGCACTGCGTTGACAATGTTACAAAATTAAGGATAATTTTGGGTTTTTCAGAAATCTCGAAGAAAGAATACTTTCCCGATGCGTAAGGAAACTTACGCAATACGAGAGAACCTCTCGTAAGAGAACTGTGTTCTCAATAGTTATGAGCACAACATTTGCATTGTCAAACTTGTAATATAGAACATGATTGAATTTTTATGGACATTTTATTTCATTGCCACTTCTATTGAGTTTACTGGAATCACAGAAAATAATTTTGAAAAGTTTATAAATATTATAATTTTTTTAATTATAAATAATTTAAATGTAATTAAATAAAGTGTTTATATAATATTGTATAATATTAATATTAAAATTAATAAATAAAACCGATAAATATCATTTTAAAACTATATTTTATATGAACATAATTATATTATATTATAATATATTATATTTATTATTTTATTTTAATAAAAACGAATGCCTAATGAATAGGTAAAATCTTTTTTATACTATAATTTTTTAAGATAGGCTATTATGCTCAACAATGCATTTACCAAATGTATATTATATATTATATAATATTAATATTATATTGAATAATTGCAATTATAAATATAATTTTAAAATAATTAAATTATAATTAAACAACTATATTTTAATATGAAAATATATACATTTATATAATAGTCTTATATTATATTATATTATATTAATTATATTATATTATATTATATTATATTATATTATATTATATTATATTATATTATATTATATTATATTATATTATATTATATTAATTATATTATATTATATTATATTAATTATATTATATTATTATATTATATTATATTATATTATATTATATTATATTATATTATATTATATTATATTATATTATATTATATTATATTATATTATATTATATTATATTAATTATATTATATTATATTATATTATATTATATTATATTATATTATATTATATTATATTAATTATATTATATTATATTATATTATATTATATTATATTATATTATATTATATTATATTTTATATTATATTATATTATATTATATTATATTATATTATATTATATTATATTTATTATATTATATTATATTATATTATATTATATTATATTATATTAATTATATTATATTTATTATATTATATTATATTATATTATATTATATTATATTATATTATATTAATTATATTAATTATATTATATTATATTATATTATATTATATTATATTATATTATATTATATTAATTATATTATATTATATTATATTATATTATATTATATTATATTAATTATATTAATTATATTATGTTATGTTATGTTATGTTATGTTATATTATATTAATTATATTATATTACATTATTATTTTAATAAAAACTTGTGCCTTATGTTTAGGTAAAATATTTTTTATACTATAATTTTTTTATATGCTCAACAATGCATTTGCCAAATGTATGTTATATAATACTATTATAATCAATGAATAAAATAATAATTAAGGCTAAAATATAAAGGTTTTATAATAATAAAAAAGTGATATATAACTATATTTTATTATGAAACTATGTACATTTATATAATATTAGTATTATATATCATATTATTATATTACCGGTATGTTATAATAAAAAGGTATGCCAAATATATAGATAAAATATTTGTTCTACTATAATTTTTTTATATAGGTCATTATGCTCTACAATGTGTTTACCAAATGCATACATGTTGGATGTGACCATCCGGGTGGGTGTAATTAGGAGGATGATGTCACTATAGGATGATGGCAATAGGAACATCAGACCATGATCACATCAAAGCCCTGTTGCCATGGTAACTAAGTGCGTTGTCAACCCCTGATTCCCAGAGATGGGCGAAAGAGGAGAGTGAGATGAGTGTGAGCTGTGTGAAAGCAATGGACAAGGTGGTGGGGGACTCTCCCCTACTGTGATTGGTGAAATTAGACACAAAGGGAGGGGAGCGGAAGGAGCAGAAAAAGGACACTGCAATATTGTACATGTACCTGATAAATATCCCATAGGGGTATATATTTTTGTGCCTGTGTGTCATCTAACACCATCTTTCTCCTGCCTGTTGTCTTTCAGGACAGTGACGGAGACAAGAGCGAAGACAATCTTGTAGTAGATGTCTCAAATGAGGTCAGTTCACACGCACTGCTGAATTAACATCAGTGAAAGTCTGTACTTACCGTAGTTCTGTCAATCAATTAAAAATGTAATTAAATTAATTAAATGATATGCTAATTAATTAATAAAATGATTTGCCTCCAAACAAAGATGAAGACATTGTTGTGGTTAACAAGATTGAATAGATGTTAGGTTTAGTCGATATATTTTTTATTGCTATATATTAAAATTATGGTTCATACTGTCTTATGATGGTGATACTTTCAGCTCAGATGATAAGAAAATTCATAATTACAGAATTTACATACAGATCTGATCAGCATGAATAAATGCATATATACTGTATAGTATATGTTGTGTGTATATAATAAACTAAATGAGTGTTAAATTACCTGCCTTAGTTTAATTATTTTGTATTTTATCACAGTGAAATTTTATTTTATTTTATTGATTTCTGTTTTGCTTTGTTTTTTTTTTTTTTGCTTTGCTGTTTTGTTTTTTTGTGTTGTTTTGGTTTGGTTTGGTTTAATTTTTGTTTTTGTTTTGTTTTGTCTTGTTTTGTTTTGTTTGATTTTTGTCAAATCAATAACAAAACAAACCAAAGCAAACCAAAAAAACAAAACAAACAAAACAAAAGTCATTATAATAAAATGTTAATTTAAAACAAAGTAAAACTTCACTGTGATAAAAAATAAAACTAAGATTGTCAATTTAACACATTCATTTGTTTTTGTTTTTATTTGTTTTTTTTTAAATTCCACATCAAAATGGACCCAATTTAAGACCCCCCTTGACTTATTTTGGACAATTCATCAGTTCAAGTTAGTTCACAAGTCAACAAGTTAGTCTTCATAAATATTAATCAAAATGCAATAACTTTCACTGCCTGTGAATATCAAACCAAGCCATTACTGGAGACTACAATATCATAAAGACTTGGGCCAGACCGCACAGCAACCACCCACAACACTCTATAGCATTGTAGTCTTTCACTGACTTTAATCTTCATGATGTATATGTATTTTCATCCTGAAAAAGTCTTTCTCTAAATTCTTTATTATTATTTCTATGCAATTATCATCCATTTCAAAGTAAAACATTACAGCTCTGTTTCTCAATTACTGGATACATATTGAACATCACTCATATTTATTCAACTGCATTCATTCAGTAATTGCTGATAATATCACACAGGCAAATCAGCATTGTTTTCAGCTGCAGAGCGTCTAGAGTCAGCGCTATGCTTTCATAATCATTAAGTGACCCGGCAGCATAATTAACACATTTAAAGAACATGATCTGAATTCCTGCAATATCCCACACCAAGGATTTAACTAGGACCTCTCCGCACTGCTGTGCCATTTACTGTTGAGTAAACACCGGATGGCATAATGAGAATTTTGAGTGAAGGGATGAGACCTTGTTTCGTTGAACTCCAGGTTAACAAAGATTAATGAAGGCAAGCATTAATGTTATTTTGAACAAACCCTATTAGCCCGTGCCTCAACATCTAAAACGTGAAAAGAAAAATCACATATCAGAACTAAGGCTCTTGACTCTCCTTAACTCCTTCACTGTTTCCAGGAGCCTTCCTCTCCCATAGGCAGTGCCCATCTGTCTCCTCATGGGAATGGATTGGACCGAGCCCCAAACCTGAGGAAAGAGCTCCCTGGATCCCCAAGTCCCCCACCGGCCTCCCCACCACACAGCCCACCCCCTGGCAAAAACAAGGACACGACACAAGTACGAACACTTTTCTTTGATTCCTAATATGCCAGAATTTACAGTCTTCCCACATTACATCACATTTACTATGGTCATGTTCCATTGACGCTTGACAACCATTGTGGAAAATAGAGTCTGAAACCCTTTGGTGTACGATCACACCGGTGTGATTAGAATGTTCAGTGCGTCATACAGACAATTTGTTTTATTCATATTAGATACACATTGTGTAGGTATTAGGTAACTATAAAATGTACTCTATTGTTCTCTCACTTCACCGGCCTCTTACTTTCATGTATTTCGGGAGAAGTGGATGAATTGACAAGTTGTAAATCCGACAGATACGATTCTATGAATTGCAGTGCAAACCAACATGGCGAAACCGTTATAGATCAGCGATCTCATGCGTTATAGATCAGCGATCATGAGCGTTAAAAGGTTTTATAATAATAATAATAAAGTCATACCTTCTAAAATAACATTCGCCTTAAAAAAACTCATGCTGAGGAGTCAGCTAGGATACTTTAAAGTTATGTGTGAAAGGGTTAAACAATAAAACTTAACCTGTTAAATGTTGAAATGTTGACTCTATATCAGGCGGTCATGCTAAATATTATATGAACTGTTTTACTTTCTACTTCTACTTTCTAATTATTGTGAAAGCTAGATTTGCAGATTTAGCTATAGGGGCTAGCTAGTTTGGGACAAATAAAATGTTGGTTTGTATTGATAAATATTGATAAAAAAATACAAATTTGATACATTTACTTAATTTTAGCTATTTTTATATCATTCCTCGTCAGGGTTTTTTTTTTTTTAAGTTGCCAGCGACCGCCAGCATTGTTTTACCATTTTCATGGGCCCCATAATATTTTGGTAAATGAATATCTGAACTAGCCTGGTCTTACCAGACTCTCGTACATTTCATTTGTACAGAGAGTCTGGCCACTCTCCATTGACAAGCGTTTACTTCCTTGAAGGCGGGTACTCTGTTGAAGTTTAAAACTATTGGATCTGCCAAGAGCCACTCTGGATCTCCCATAACCAATCGCTACCGTTTGGTCGTGACGTATGTCATGCGCCGTTCTCCTCTGTTTCTCACATGGAAATCCGTAAAAATAACTGTGCAGATTGTGCACGCCCCCTCAGTGATAAAACCTACAACTTGCGCATTCAGATTGTGATTTATTCACAGTGGAGGGGAGAGTTTTATGATCTGGAACGCGCTGCTCACGTGGTCCATAACATGATTGCTGTAAATAAAATGTCATATGCTTGGTATGATAAGAATAAATGCTGCCGTAAATAACGGCCCAATTCAAATGTTCATGGGCTTTTTTTCTTTTTCTTTTTTGAGCGGTGATGAAATATATTGCTCTTGTAAATACTTGCCAGCATTTAAAGAAATACAAGTCTAGATATGCATCCAATTTACAGCGCTGCTGTACGGTGCTCTGCAGTGGTCAAAAAGGATATAAACAGTGAATTTTTAAGTGATATATTCTTGAATGTGGATTCGGACAGCAATTAAATTACCACATGACCTTGGTGTTTGTCTAAAACAGTAGGTAATTCGGCCGGGGATTTTTACGCAATTGGTGGGAGACGGACGGCAATAAAACCACTGACTAGCCCCTGTAAATGATGGGAATACCTTCCGACCCCACGAGAAACAATTACCGTCCGAATAGGGCTTCAGCCAACTTCTTCACCACTAACGGAGCGAGCTGGACAGGCTTTAACTTCTGGATATTCGGCAGCGGTGCCACAACGTAATGAATGGCTTCACTCTCATCTTTCTCCGCCGCCATTACTGAACTACAACTCAAACTAGTGCACGACATCAACATCATTATTCTCAGCCACTCCCTCTGTTCGCTGATTGGACCGGTAAAAATTTGTTCGGAGAAAACCTAAGAATATACCGCAGTCCCAGACGGACTACTGAAGGAAAATGAAAATTGAGCGGAAGTATGTAGGAGGGCGGAGCCAGGCTATATCTGAACCATAGACCATAAAAAAAAATGGACGACGCGACTTCATTGACTTCCGCTGACCATAGTTGAAGCTTTTGTATGCTCGCTCACGGCGCTGACATCTTGGAACCGAGTCTGCGCAGTAGCGATCTCGGGACCGGAGTTGCGCAGTAGAGAGCAGGAAGTAGAGGCGCGATTATCAAAAGCCCGCCCACACTCTCGCAGATGCAGAACAGTTCATTATGTTGGTGTGAAAATAAACAGTTATGGAAATGTAGAAATTAAAGCTAAAGATCCAATCTCCTCCCAAAAATCCCGAAAAAAGTCCGTTAGTGCCTCAGTGACAACTTCACTCAGAGAAGCCATCAATCTCAGCTGTCAATCATGACGTCACACCCCCCGTTTTTAAAGCATCAAATAACTCACTAAAACTAAACTTATTTAAAAAACGAACACTTGAAATGAAATTATTGTAATAAAAACTGCCTAAAATGACAGAAACCATCTTTAGGAAACAATTATTTGAAGTGTAATTGAATTGTTTAGTGTGTCTCGCGTCCATTCAAATACATGGAGGGGTGGGGTTTAGTATATTAGCTATACTGGGACCGGCCACCAGGGGGCGATCAAGGCGCAGAAGCTTCAATTTCTGACAGGAGCACTACAGGCTTGATCTGAACATGCATAACATCAAATAAACAGACCCTCTTCTTGTAAACTGAAAAATATTTTATTCTAGCTTAATGCATTCTTTTAATACAACACTTGAATGTAAGTTTCATAAAAACATATATTTTGAGCAAAAAAAATGAGAAAATCACCCCCTACCGTAAAAAACCCGGAAAATTCCATCAGCACTGTCTCATAAATTACAGAAATTTCATCAATGGCAGGGAAAGAGTTATTATAATAAATTGATAGTATGTTTACACAACAGTGATGCATTAAAAACAGATGACAACGTTGTCAAGACGATCCCTGTTCATGCGGATCTGCGAAAATGACTAAAAAGGCTGCATTGAGCATTCCAGGCTAGTAGGCGGCGATGTCACTTTGTCAAGAAACACCCCGAACATGTAATATGCATGCGTGAACCCAGATCAGTGGCGTGAACATGTAATGCGCATGTTTTATTACAAATTCACGTTGTTGTTGTTTACATGGAGACGGTAAAGACATCGGTTTCAAAACCTTGCACTTTGAAACCAGTTTTCAAAGACGCGTGTTTTCAGGCCCCCAAAATGCTTTTGTCGTGTAAATGAATGGCCAAAACACATTAAAAAAATCAGTTTTCAGTTGAAAAAGGTGTTGTGTAAACATATACATATTTAGTACAAATTTACTCAGGATCCATATCAGGGTTACTATACGTTATTCAACATTATGACAAATAATAGCATCTGTCTCTTGGTTCTATTGGCAGACAGAAAAATCTCAGTCGCCCTCTTCCAAATCAGGCAATTCCTCTCCCTCTCACCATGACCCTCTCACCCCTGGTCCACCCGGGCCCAGCACTTCCTGTTTACGCCTGGTCAACAAAGCCGCCTCCTCGGCAGACCCCCTGGGTAAGACGTTGTCTGTTTGCGTTTATAGCAAACACAATTCAATGAAAACAATTGTTTAATTGTGCATTCTGTAGCTCTGCGGAGTCCCTTGACTATGACGCCTGGTTCTTACCCGGCTCATTTCGGGGTGGTATCCCACGCTGGGCTTAACGGAGAGCTGGCCAGCCCAGGCGGGTTTGGAGGCTCGCTCACCCTCTCGCCCCAAATTAGTGCTGCAGCTAGTGCCTACACACGCAGCCCTATGGTAACTGGGTTTCTGAATCTCTTGCAGTTGACAAAAGTGTACAAAAAGCACTTTAACCTTGAACACTTTCCTTTACAGGTAGCGTATGAATCACGGTCACATCTTAGGCCCTCCGGGCTGTCCTCCTCGCTGCCTGGCTCTACAGGTGGCAAGCCGTGAGTTTCTCCTCTTTCTTTTACCTCCCTCTGTTTTGAAATGGAGTTGCACAGCAATGGCCAGCATATAACTAACTATTAGTCCAAAATAGTGCTGCTTTTGTTTTCCGTGCTTGTAATACAATCCCCTCTCAAGTCCCCCGCTGACAGCTACGCCGAGAAAAGCACTTGAATTCAGGCAAACATCCTTAAGGCAGCAAATAATTGCTGCACCCACTGAATGACACTTGCAAAAACATGCAAACTTCTCATAATTATGTTGTCAAACTTCTTAAGTACTTAAGGTTTCAATCAGCCTGTATTCTTATTTTAAATGAGTCCTTTTAGCATTTAATTTTTGTTCCTTAAAGACCACTTATAATGTTAGTTTCAGTTTACTGAACCAAAAACAGTCGTAATTTAGTTTTTTATGGACCCCATTGACTTTGTATGGACAAAAACATATATCGTTTTTGTGTTCTGCAGAAGAATGAAAGTCAAACTTAATTTTTTGAGTTAACTACCATTTTAACGTCCACTTTATTCCGGCCCCCAGTGCTTACTCGTTCCACGTGAGCGTAGATGGTCAAATGCAGCCGGTGCCCTTCCCTCCGGACGCCCTCCTCGGCCCTGGCATCCCGCGGCACGCCCGTCAGATCCACACCCTCAGTCATGGAGAGGTGGTGTGTGCCGTCACCATCAGCACTTCCACGCGCCACGTCTACACCGGTGGGAAAGGCTGCGTCAAAGTGTGGGACATCAGCCAACCGGGCAGCAAGAGCCCGATGGCCCAACTGGACTGCTTGGTGAGATCTGCGTCATGTGAAACTCCTTATAGTTGCTACTTGGCATCATAGTTGGACTAAATAATGTCTACGCCTTCATCCATTCAGAATCGAGACAACTACATCCGATCGTGTAAGATTCTCCCAGATGGACGGACCTTGATAGTTGGGGGTGAAGCCAGCACACTGTCCATCTGGGACTTGGCCACGCCCACTCCACGCATCAAGGCCGAATTAACGTCCTCGGCTCCGGCCTGCTACGCTCTGGCCATCAGTCCTGACAACAAGGTCTGCTTCTCCTGCTGCAGTGATGGAAACATCGTGGTCTGGGACCTGCACAACCAGACGCTCGTCAGGTAGCTAAAGACTCCTGCTGGTGAGATAGACGGCGCTCTTCTCCCTGAGGTCATGTGATGTTCTTGTGTCGCCCTCCGCAGGCAGTTCCAAGGCCACACAGACGGAGCCAGCTGTATAGATATTTCCAACGATGGGACCAAACTGTGGACGGGGGGTCTGGACAACACAGTGCGCTGCTGGGACCTGAGAGAGGGCCGACAGCTGCAGCAGCATGACTTCACCTCACAGGTACTGCAGCTCAGTGGGAACATAGGATTTGAATTTGTGTGTATATATATATATTTTAAAGACAACATGAAAAGAAAAAAAACCCTCTGACTCAGAACATTAGCAACACCCTAGCAACCAGCTAGCAACCACTTAGAACACCTAAACAACACCTAGCAATCCCCTGGCAACCGCCCAGGACGTCCCAGATAGAAATGTTCTAACAACCTCCCAAAACCCCCAAACAACCACATACATAGCAACATCCTAGCAATGCCCTGGCAACCAGTTAGAACATCCTGGAAACCACATAACAACACCATATCAACCAGCTAGCAATGTCAACTTACAATTTTCTAGTAACCACCCTGAAAACCCTAGCAACATAGCAAACACCCTAAAATCCCCTGACAATCACCCAGAACATCCTATAAAACCACGTAGCAACACCTTAGTAACCAGCTAGCAATGTTCTAGCAACCACTCAAAACATTGTCGCAACCACATTGCAGCAACCTAGCAATCCCCTGGCAACCACCCAGGACATCCCAGATAGAAATGTTCTAACAACCTCCCAAAACCGCCAAGCAACCACATAGCAATATCCTAGCAATGCCCTAGCAACCAGTTAGAACATCATGGAAACCACATATCAACTCCATATCAACCAGCTAGCAATGTCAACTTACAATGTCCTAGTAACCACCCTGAAAACCCTAGCAACATAGCAAACAAAAAATCCCCTGACAATCACCCAGAACATCCTATAAAACCACATAGCAACACCCTAGTAACCAGCTAACGATGTTCTAGCAACCACTCAAAACATTGTAGCAACCACATTGCAATAACCTAGCAATCCCCTGGCAACCAACCAGGACATCCCAGATAGAAATGTTCTAACAACTTCCCAAAACCCCCAAGCAACCACATAGCAACACATTAGCAATGGCCTGGCAACCAGTTAGAACATTCTGGAAACCACATAACAACACCATATCAACCAGCTAGCAATGTCAACTTACAATGTGCTAGTAACCCCACTGAAAACCCTAGCAACATAGCAAACACCCTTAAAATCCCCTGACAATCACCCAGAACATCCTATAAAACCACATAGCAACACCCTAGTAACCAGCTAGCGATGTTCTTGCAACCACTCAAAACAATGTAGCAACCACATTGCAATAACCTAGCAATCCCCTGGCAACCAACCAGGACATCCCAGATAGAAATGTTCTAACAACCTCCCAAAACCCCCAAGCAACCACATAACAACACATTAGCAATGGCCTAGCAACTACTTAGAAAATCCTGGAAACCACATAGCAAACACCCTTTCAAATCCCCTGACAATCACCCAAAACACCATAGCAACCAACTACCAGTACCCTAGCAACCACCCAGAGTGATACATTACATGAACTGTTTTTCATACATAAGACAGAACCATGTATTAGTAGAGTAAATTCTGTCTTTATATTCCAGGCTTTAGAACTACTTCCTGTCCATTTTCATTTTTTTTATTGGTGTTTTTATGTGCACACGCAGATCTTTTCTCTGGGTTACTGTCCCACGGGCGAGTGGCTTGCAGTGGGGATGGAGAGCAGTAATGTGGAAGTGCTGCACGTCTCCAAACCAGACAAATACCAGCTGCACCTTCACGAAAGCTGCGTTCTCTCGCTCAAGTTCGCCTACTGCGGTATGAGAGTCACTATCGATTGTGCCGCACTTTGAAACGTGCGGTTTCTAAACTGCTCCGTGCCACCCATGCATTCATATGATCCTTTATTATTTATGCCCTATTTAAAATAAATGCTATTCTATTTTAAGATGGAGAGGACATGATTTGTTTCTCTTTCAGGGAAGTGGTTTGTAAGCACGGGAAAGGACAATCTGCTCAATGCATGGAGGACGCCGTATGGAGCCAGTATTTTCCAGGTTTGTTCCAAAAACCTCTGACATTCTTTCTTCCTTGGAAAACAAACAGAGATGTTTTGAATGTCCTAAACCTTTTAATGCTGCAGAACAAAATAAGAGTGCAGCTGTGCGAAGACAGAGAGCTTGTATTTAAAGCTAGATGATTCTCGGCTTAGATTCAAGTATTATTTCACTCCTGTCTCTCTCTCTTTTAGTCAAAGGAGTCCTCGTCTGTCCTGAGCTGTGACGTGTCCCCAGACGACAAGTATATTGTAACTGGTTCTGGGGATAAGAAAGCCACAGTGTATGAAGTGGTGTACTGAACGCAGACAAAGACAGACGGATGGATGAACAAAGAGCGCCAAGCATGACACAATCATGGACGCGTGGCAGGCAACCATGGCTCTTCTATTTGCGGTCCTTTCGCTCCATCCAGTCACCATAACTTCAGAGCAAGAGAAAGGCTTTGTTCGCAATGGCATACTACCATACTACTCGTACTATTTATGCAGTATGCATCCTGCCCAGACAGCAACATAGTGTCTGGCCACATCTGGTATTCCACGCGTATCAGAAGTGGGCCGGATCTGGAACTATGCTGCTGTCTGGGTGTGCACAGTATGAACATTTTCTTTATACATATTATTCCCAGATGGCGTATTACATTATCCAAAATTTCCTGTAAACACTATGTGTGATACTGGCAATGTGCTCAACTTGACCTTCCAGTTTAAAGTCGGCATCATAAGGAAATTCACCCTATTTTCTAAATAATATGAATTAATGCATGCTTCATTTTTTTAAATATTTTTTGACCTTGTAATTTTTGATCAAGATGTCCTATTTTGTTTCTTCTCAGCAATTCGAATGTACAATAAATCACAATATGGAAGAAAATATTTGTTGCTACTTATGTTACATTGCGACTTTAACAACAACACATTTTTTCATGGCTTAGTTTATTGGACTAAGACAATGTGCATTATACGCGTTAATTAAACACGCAACAATGTAGCATACTATTTATCGTAACATTTTTCTGTGCTTATTGTTTTATATTCTATTTTTTAAATGGTATGCAATGTACAGTGTGTACTGAGAAGTATGCAGTATGCTAGTACTCCATTACGAACGTAGCACGTGAGAGGGGAGCTGTTAATTAGAACAGTCTCCGAGCTAAAAGTGGAAGCCCTACAGACAGCTGGTACTTAGGGAGCTTCTTCTTACAGCAACACAAAAAACAAGACAATCATTTCATTAGTCGCAAACTCCCTCCATAAAGAGAGCACAACATCTCCAACCCCACCCCCCCAACGAGAAAAGACAGTTTGGAGGCTCCTGACTCGCGTTGGAGCATTTCTGGATGAACACGAAATGGGCGTACAAACAATTCTCCACTCGCCTATCCAACCCAATTAGACATTCATGTGGCAAATCCCAGTCGAATTCTCCAACCTGCATTTAATTTCCTTCTTCCACAAGTCGGTGTCTAATGAGGAGCAAGGGTAAATCATGCAGGATTCGTGTGGCAAATATTCACAACCACGACCGTTATTCGTTTTAATTCTTGTGGATTATCATACAGATGTTGCGCTCATTTGTGGTTTAATGCTCATTTTCATGTAATTAATTATCTTTTAGTTTTGCATAGGGAAATCTTTTTATGATTGCTCTACTTTAGTGAGATGAAGCAATGCATCAGGACGTATAATTGCAAATACCTAAACATTTGAAATTAGTATATGAAAATGTAAAAAGAAATGTAATGTTTAATGCAGAACAATTAATTATTATAAAAATGTGTGACAAAAATATATAATTAATCAACAGCATGGGAGAGAATGCAATAGTATCTTTATGAAGATAAAAAAAATTTAATTTGGGGGCTGCAAATATTATGCAACTACCTCATGATATATGATGATATATCAGTTTAATTGCAATTAATGAGTAGTGATATCATGAAATTTAGGGATGCAAATGTATTAAAAACTGCATTTCAATGAATGTAACCTTGCTTAAAACTGAGCGGTCCTAAAACAGAGCCCTGATGCACACCATTAATAAGAAGAGCTGTGTTTGCCAACCTGATCAGGAATGTATCAGTTTAATAGCAATTAATGAATATAAATATGATGTAATTAATTGAAATTCAGCTTTAAATCAATTGACATCACTAAATGTAACCTCTTCTCAAGATAGACAGAGAGAAATGCTTAAAAAACTGAGCGGTCCTAAAACAGAGCCCTGATGCACAACATTAATAAGAAGAGCTGTGTTTGTCAACCTGATCAGGAATGTATCAGTTTAATCGTAATTAATGAATAGAGATATCATGTAATTAATTGAAATGCAGTTTTTAATCAATTGGCATCACTAAATGTAACCTCTTCTCAAGTTAGACAGAAATGTTTGAAAATCTGAGCAGTCCTAAAACAGAGCCCTGATGCACACCATTAATAAAGAAGAGCTGTGGTTGCCAACCTGATCAGGAATGTATCAGCTTAATCGCAATTAATGGATAGAGATATCAGGTCATTAATTGAAATGCAGTTTTTAATCAATTGACATCCCTAAATGTAACCTCTTCTCAAGTTAGACAGAAATGTTTGAAAATCTGAGCAGTCCTAAAACAGAGCCCTGATGCACACCATTAATAAAGAAGAGCTGTGGTTGCCAACCTGACCAGGAATGTTCAAGGAGAGACTACATAATTAATCTACTACATGCACCAAACATCCTGCTGGGAACAGGTTTTTTTTTTTTAATTACAGTTTTGTTTTGTTCATTCTTCTTTTGATCTATAAAGCTTTTCTCAGCACTTGGATGAGTCAAATCGTTTTTGCTTGTGAACTGAAGGAATTGTATCCTTAAGTTCATTCTCATTTTTATGGCAATAGTAAGCAGTGATACTACAGTGTTTTGATCAGTCTGTTTATTTCCCAGAAAGTGCCGTGTGTTTTTTTTTAAATAGCGGAAAATAAGGCTGCCTACAAACAGCGGCATTTGTCTGTTTTAAGGTAGTCTCCACTGCATGATCTGTCTTTGACATCATGCTATAGAAATATCTGTATCTATCTACCCTTATATAATGCATTATGTTTGTATACTGAGAACAATGTTCACCGTCAAGATTTCATTAAAGACTGTCTCTCTCTCTCTTTCTCTTGAAAGCCAAGGAACTTTTTTCGAAGGCATTGCTGTGATAGCCCTGTAGCACTTCCCATGTGATGTAAAAGACATGTATACATTGACAAATTAAACTTGTTGTCATCTTTTGAAGTTGTTGCATTCTTGAGAGTGGTTCAATATCAAAGAATAATAATAAAAAAAAGTGTTATCCAGACCAACTCATGTTTATGCAAATTTTATTTACATGTGTAAAATTATACACAATAAATTGTAATTTAATTAATTAAAAAAAAATGAACATCAGCTTGGTTACAATTAATGAATTTAATACATTAACATGTGAAAATTGTACATATGTAAATAAAATTTGCATAAGTATGAGTCGTGGGGGGTCAGCATATATTTTAAGTTTTTTTTAAATATATATTAGCCTTCTAAATGGGTAAACAAGCTGGGATACCAGAAAGTATTTTAACATGTAATTTAATTATTGGAATTATTTACTATCGTCATCATTATGCAGGGTAAAAACATTTAAAAACAATCCATTGGAAATTAGATTTTAAACTATAAATTAATGCAAGTTTCTTTTGGCTTTTAAAGAGCTTTATTTACAGTTCATACATACCGAGTTTGCGACCAAACAGTCAAAATAATTTTCAACATGCTCCAACATACAGTATTTACGTGATAGGACATTAACTGAGTGTCTTTATATCCATTTCCCTGAAGTCAATGAAACACTAAAATCCAGAGCCTCGTTGTCCTACATCATAGAGTCCATCATCTTATACATCATCCATACAATCATAACACAGAGCCGAGATCAGGTCAGCTTCTAGAAAACGATCAATGAAGAAGTCTTAGGTCAGTCCTTAAGGTCTCATCATAATTCATTCATCCACTGCGGCTCCATAATCGTCCATTTCCGTGAAAATTCCGAAGGCTAAAAAAATAAGATTTCTTTTACTACTATATTCACTACAGAGGTTTCATCTTGTTTAAAAAAAGAAAGAAAGAGAGAACAAGAATAGAGGAGGTCTTTGGAGAAATTCCATGGTTTTGAAGCTAGACTACCAGCTTTCCTCACAGCATTAAAAAAAAAAAACAAGGTCAGTTCTCAAGATCCACCATCCGATCCGGGAGTTGAAAAGTACAGCCGTCCTGCCGTCTCAGAGTCCATATTCATGTCCATGTCACACCTTTTGTCTCCCAACTCGGAGATAAAATAACGTTGAATCTGGTCTCCTCAATCGAATCAGTTTTTCGCTTTATGAAAGACGTTCTGAACACATTCAGTTTAGTATATGACTTCATACACAGTAGCCTTCTTATCTCCTGAGCCAGTGACAATGAACTGGTCGTCAGGCGAGATGTCACAGCTGAGGACGGATGACGATTCCTTAGACTAGGGACAAAAACAATTAGTTAGAGAGTTCGTTCAGGCGTTAGATAGCATTTCCAATCATTGTTTGTCTTCTGTATTGTGATAAAAAGGACACATAGAAAGTCTATTCAACAAAAATTCCTTCAGACACATTAGGATGATATCAAAGTCTTCATGATATTGACTAAAATGTAATTTAAATGATCAATTATACAGTGCTATAACAATAAGCTATTTGATACCTAAAGCTAAATTGAATTTTGCAAAAATTCCCACATAAATCAGAAAAAAAAGTTATGCTTGTATGAGGTGGTTTATCCGGCGATTCGGAAAAGGAATATTTAGCAAAACTGATATGGAAACATTTGTGTCGCATTTACACGTCACCTGGCATACGTAAAAGTCGATTATTCTTTAACCCTCTGGTGTTTAACACCTAAAAATTTAACTTCCTCCACCCCAGTAAAACCAATGCAATTTATTTTTCTTCAATATTTTTACTTTTTAATTTTCTATTTTGAGATGATTTGATGGCATTTTTTTATATTTATGCAATAATTATGGTCTATTTTTGCCATTGAAAATTATTTTTTAAATATTTTTTTATTATTGCAGTATTTCAGGTTAAAATAGAGAATAGGCCTTCAAAATAATTTTTTTTGAAGGCAGATTAGCGCCCGCTTTTGGAATTATTTAAGAAATCATGCAACCATGGGTGTAATCACTAGAGGTCTCTATGGAGAGGCTTGAGAATTCACTAGTTCTCTTTTGAACACATTTAATTATTTTTTTTGATGGATTTGAATCTATATTTAAAAAATCTCAAAGACTATTTATTATAAAGTTTTAGATATTTCTTTTTTGTTCGAAATATAGTTTTTTTTTTCTGTGAATTTGTGTTTTTGCAGATTTCCCATTAATTTCCTATGGTGGTCATTTTTGACCGAAGAGCACAAGTGGGAGTATTTTTTTTATGACCACTTAGCATGCTCGAATCATGCCCTCAATTTTTTTGTGTGTTTACATACCTAATGCTTGAAAAGTCATCAAGTTTCATATCATTCTGATGAAGCTGTGATTTTTAGAAATCCAAAATGTGGTTCATAGGTTCAGTTTTTCGTGTGTGTTCGTGTTCGTGTTTGTGTGTGTGTGTGTGTATATTCAGAGAATGTTTGTGTTTTTGCAGATTTCCCATTCATTTCCTATGGTCGGTCATTTATGACCGAACACAATGAATGCTACTTTTTTTTTTTACGACCAATTAGCATGCTCGAATCATCACCCCGATTTTTTGTGTGTTTACATATCTAATGCTAGAAAAATCACCAAGTTTCATATCATTCCGATGAAGCTCTGATTTTAAAAATTTCAAAAATGACCGGAGAGCACCAGGAGGGTTAAAGAAGGCGTGGTATGTTTGGACAGAAGACGAGTGTTCTTTATTAAACTCATAAAAGACAAACTAATTACGGGAATACTGGATTCAAAACTATGGAAGCTATCCGCCACAGAATAAAACATTTTAAAAGATAAATAAGACTTTTTCACTCAATATCACTCAATTCAAAGTCAAAATTGTGAGAGAAAGTCACAATTACCTTTTAAAAATGAAATTATGTGGCGGAAATAAGCTTTCATACTAAACAACAAAGAAATGGCACAATTTATCAAGAACTCCAAGCAGATATGATGGAGAAAAACCTGGAAACACCTCTCTCCAGTATAAGGGGCTTTCCTTGCCATTAAAGCTTGGATATCACGCCTACGTCTCCTTCCATTAAAAATAATGGCTAGTGCAGTAGCTGCGATATACGCAAACCTACCAACATCCATCGCCATGATTTTTGGAATGACTTCTCACAGGAGGAAAGAATTACGTTTTAGTTGCCATCATTTCGCAATCGTTTTTATCGGCATTTGGAAAATAGCTCAAATCTGTAATGGAAACCCGGCTACTGATCATTTTTGGAAATGGGAAGCTTGTTACTGGAAAATCTGCAGCATTTTAAAACTTACTTACAAAGTAGTTAATAGCATTACAACTTTTAGTTAGTTAATCCCCAACATGGCAGTATTTATAATCAACACACAATTTTGTAACCAAACAGCACCATACCTGGAATATGCTTGATCCGTATGGAGTTCGCCATGCATTCAGTAGATTATCTTTTCCTGTGCTTACAAACCATTTACCTGCAAAAGTTAAGAGTATGATTTTATGCATAATCCTTTCGTTTTTTCCATAATGCTCAACCTCATTTTCTGAATTTCTAAGAAAAACGAGGTGTTTTTAGGAGAACAAAAAAAAAATCCACCAAACATACCGCAGTAGGCGAACTTGAGCGAGAGAACGCAGCTTTCGTGAAGGTGCAGCTGGTATTTGTCTGGTTTGGAGACGTGCAGCACTTCCACATTACTGCTCTCCATCCCCACTGCAAGCCACTCGCCCGTGGGACAGTAACCCAGAGAAAAAATCTGCGTGTGCACAAATAAACACATCCTTTAATGCTAAGAATGTCCCCATTTCAACAACAGAACATCCTAATCCGGTCTTCACGCATTGAGGCGACATCCACATTAATCTGGATTTGAAAACCGCTTTCCGCACTAGCGTTTCTAAGCATTTGCCAAAAGTTGCTCGTCCACACAAAAATGTCTGAACATGCTTAAAAATCACCTTGCTGCGCATGCATAAAATCGAATAAAAGCTCACTGAGATGATATGGAGTTCTCACGCTATTCTTCCGACAGTCATTTTATTAGAAAAAGATTTCAAAATTGCACTTCCCTACTATATAGTAAGTAAAAAAAACAGTATTTAGAAAAAAAGAGCAGTTCAAATTCACAGTACTCATAAAACCAAAAGTTACAAGGATGAACTACTACTTTACACTGTCCAAATTTACAAATTTATCCAGATTAATGTTCAGAGTTACATGAAAACTCTTCAAATGCTCAGTACCTGTGAGGTGAAGTCATGCTGCTGCAGCTGTCGGCCCTCTCTCAGGTCCCAGCAGCGCACTGTGTTGTCCAGACCTCCCGTCCACAGTTTGGTCCCGTCGTTGGAAATATCTATACAGCTGGCTCCGTCTGTGTGGCCTTGGAACTGCCTGCGGAGGGCGACACAAGAACATCACATGACCTCAGGAAGAAGAGCGCCGTCTATCTCACCAGCAGGAGTCTTTAGCTACCTGACGAGCGTCTGGTTGTGCAGGTCCCAGACCACGATGTTTCCATCACTGCAGCAGGAGAAGCAGACCTTGTTGTCGGGACTGATGGCCAGAGCGTAGCAGGCCGGAGCCGAGGACGTTAATTCGGCCTTGATGCGTGGAGTGGGTGTGGCCAAGTCCCAGATGGACAGTGTGCTGGCTTCACCCCCAACTATCAAGGTCCGCCCATCTGGGAGGAGCTTGCATGAGCGAATGTAGTTGTCTCGATTCTGATAGGACGAAAGGAGAGACATCATTTAGTCCTACTAGGATGGCATAGAACAACTACAAGGAGAGTTTCACATGACGCAGATCTCACCAAGCAGTCCAGTTGGGCCATCGGGCTCTTGCTGCCCGGTTGGCTGATGTCCCACACTTTGACGCAGCCTTTCCCACCGGTGTAGACGTGGCGCGTGGAAGTGCTGATGGTGACGGCACACACCACCTCTCCATGACTGAGGGTGTGGATCTGACGGGCGTGCCGCGGGATGCCAGGGCCGAGGAGGGCGTCAGGAGGGAAGGGCACCGGCTGCATTTGACCATCTGCGCTCACATGGAACGAGTAAGCACTGGGGGCGGGAAAGACATACAATTTCATTCAAGAGCTTTTTCAAGTGAGAGCATTTGACATCAGCAAATGGGAATTGGCATTGGAAACTCACGGCTTTCCAGAAGCTGCTGACTGCAGGCTAGCAGGTAACCCTGGTACTCTCATATGAGGGTGAGGAGACTCGTAGCCCACCTTGGAAAGTAAGTGACACCTTAGTTTAATGAGATTAAATAGTAAAGGAACAAGGAAAATATAGGGTTAACTGTTTTTCCCCCTCACCACGGGTGAACGTCCATATCCAGCCGCGGCGGCAGCGGCAGCAGCGGCAGCAGCAGCAGAACCATTCATCTGAGGGGAGACGAGGTGGAGACCGGCACCGTATCCCGCTGCTCCCGCCAACTCCCCGTTAACTCCCGGAGGAGGGAGCCCAAATGCACCAGGGGGGTACGCGCCCTGCACAGCCAATGGGTTCCTCAGACCTAATGCTAAGAAACACAGAAATGGGGGGGAACAGAGTTGTGAAGCATTTAATTAAGCAAATAATTTAATAATTGTCCAAAAGGAACAGAATTATTATTATTATTTTTTTCAGATTGCAGAGTAAAGGCCTGTTCACACCGGGACGATTTTCGTGCGCGTTTATCGCCGACGTTTAACGCCTCGTGACTAAACAAAGGGCGCAAATGTGAGTGTGCACACCGACGCGCAAAATGCCAGGCATAAAAGCGTCATTTAAAAAAAAAAAACGCCTCTGGTTCGTTTTTTTTATTTTGACGTGGCGCGTTAAAACTGGCCGACCAATGAGATCAGCGCTTTTGTTCATGTGCCTGGAGCTGCTGAAGTGACAGTAAAACACGACTTGGTGGCGCTCAAGCACAAAACGCTCTTGCCGAGCACACATTGATACGATGAGGAAGTAGTAAGTAGACAAAGAAGAAGATGAGCTGCTAATGCTGCTTGCCAGTTAGCAAAAAGTGTGTGAATGGTTTTGGCCATAGACATAATATATCTGTGGTTTTGGCAAGCACGTATATACTGTCTCTCTTCTTCTTCTGTGTGACAAGCGAGTGTCAGAGGCGTAAAGTGCCGCAGCACCATCTTGTGTACCGGGAGCGCTATCTACTGAATGAATGTGAACGTTCACTCGGCGCATCGCCAGTGAAAATCGCTTGGGTGTGAACACTCAAGACGCGCCGAAAAACGTCACGAAAAACGCTGGCGATAAGCGCGCGCGATATTCGTCCCGGTGTGTACAGGCCTTTAGTACAAAATCATGTGGTGAAATGTGGTAAAACTTTTCGGTTTCACTATTTTAAGGTGTCTTTGTTACACAGTACTTAAATGTATAATTACAGAGTAATAAACGTAATAAAACTAAATGTACTTACTATATGATTAGGGATTGTTTGGTTTAGGGTTAGTTGCATGTAGTTATGCATAAATGTATAGTTATTACTATAGTAACTGCATGTAACGTGTAACAATGACACCTTAAAATAAAGGGTTACACTTTATTTTAAGGTGTTCGTGTTACAGTGCAAGTATACATTTAAGTACTGAGTAATAATAATTAACTACATGTACTTATGACATGTACTTGCATGTAATTATGGATAATTTATAGTTATTACTACAGTAACTACATGTAATAAGAACACTGTAAAATAAAGTGTTACCACATAAAGTTGAACCAATATTACATTTACAGAGTCATACCATGCCATTTGTTAAGATAAGATTATGGCAAACTACTCTTTTTTTAGTTTCAAAGCTTTCATCCTTTTGAGGCTTTTTCTTCCTTATGATATAAAGACAGTTGGGTCACTTACATTTTTGACTTTATGCCCTCAAAAATATTATAATGAATTTTAATTCAGAAATTAAAACCATGTTCATCATAGAAGAGGTGCATTCAAGTTGCACCATTGTATGTATGAATGGCATTTTTTATACATTTTTGAAAAAATAGATCCTGACAAAGAAACTAGACCCTTTAATATCATTCTCAGGAATACTAAAATTACAAAGCCTCCAAGGACAGGAGCTCAGCTCCATGAGACAATTAAAACAAGAAGTCCTTCTCAGAAACAGGAAGACCACTACTGCCCTCTGCTGGCTGACAAGCCGTCAACCCTCAATAAAGACATTCAAACCTGGTGGAACTAAACGCTCTACAAATTCAGTCACAGGACAGAACAGAATCTTACCAAGAGGGTCAACGCCTGGCTTCCCAGGAACGGGGCGAAACTGCGGAGGAACGCTGGGGCCTGGCGTAGACGACTCCTGGGACATGGGCGTGCCAGGCTTCATCCCTGGAGTGCTGGACTTCTCTCTCTGCAAGGTTAGGGAACACATTTACACACATTAATTATTCAGGTATATAGTCAAATATTAAATAAAAAAGATGCAGCAGTAGTCAAACTCAAGTAGAGTTCGCATTTTTAGGAGACTAACAAGGAAAGGTGCGTGAACAGTATTGTGATGGAGTGCGCTGCAAGACTTGAATTCGGGGGAGGGAAATGAACTTGTTCGCTAAATGAGCAATGCATTTGTTTAACATCAAACAAACATGTCTGTGTGCGTTTTCGAGGAATATATATGTACCGGTGGAGGCTCTTTGCTGCGTGAAGGAGAAGCAGCACTGCTGGAGGAAGCCAGCGAGGTCGGACTGGCCTGGGGCAGAGGCTCCTTACGGGAAGGAGGGAGTTTATCTAATCCGTTCTCTCTGGAGGAGTACGACTGCACGCTTCTTGGAGAAGAAGGGTCCTGAGGGAACGCAATGCACATGACGATTTAATCAGGGAAAATATGGCCAGCCTTGCTCTCATTCTTTAACACAAACCGACCTCGTCAACGACCAAATTGTCATCGCTCTTCTCAGCGTCGCTGCCCTGAAAGAGAAAGCGCCTCAGAGTTGAGTGTGTGCTTAAATCAAATAAAGATCATGTTTATGAGTCATGTAAATTTAACACTTACGTAGTCGGTCATAAACTCCTTCTCGTCTGCTTTTCTCTTTTTTCCGTTGCTGAGGTAGTCTGAAGGCCTGCCTTTGTCTCCATTTGAGAGTGAACTCTGGAAGAGAAAGATGAGAAAATGAGAGTGGAAAGGCAGAGTAGGAGACCGAGGATGTGCGTGTAAGTGTGTGTGTGTGTGAGCGAGAAGAAAGAGATAATGATGTAGGAGACGAGGGATAAATCAAATCAGCTCCATAACTGCTGGACCCACAGGCAATAGAGACGCCTAATGCATGACAGTCTGCAATGAGAGGAACTCAACTAGAAAGAGACAGAGGGAGAAAGAAAATGGACGGATACTACTGATACTCACAGGTCCAGGTTCACGGTCTGTGTGGATCATGGGAAGGGCAGGTAAACGTCCCCGCGGCCAGTCAAAACAAACCAAAAAACAAACAATGTGACTATGACAGTCAGACAAAACTCACACTCCAACAGACAAAACAAGGTGTTGGATAAGCCCACAGCTAATAATAACAAAAGCAGATTCCTTCAGTTCCCCCTTTCATGTCTCATTGATGAAATGCATGAGCTGACAGACTTCAAAGATGAACTGGTCAACATTTCAGACAGGGTAGATTCTCCATTTTATGAAGGACGTATGAGTGGTGCAATGCAAAGGAAATTGCTTTTGTGATTAGTGGCTCGAGTCTGGTCTATGATATTCTAATATCTAGACACAACTCAGATCTCTTCTGCTGTATTTTTTTAACCCATTTTATTTTATTTGCCCAGTTAAAATGGTTAAGGTGCAAAATTTTGTGGGTGATAGCCAGAATCTGCGGAATCAGGAGTTTTGCGCGAGTGCAAAAATGTTATCTACGCAAATTTTGCACATGTTAAAAGTTGGTCATGCGGAATATTTCTGTCTGTTGCGATAGTCACGTGTCAGATTATGCGATTTTGACTCCTAAATTCTTGTCGTGCAGTGGACAAGATCCAAGTCAGACGACAGATTGCACGCTGCTTCCTGACCAATAATCGCTCGCCGTCTTTAACGACATGCGTGATGTCATCGAGAAGGCGGAACTAGCAACGTTTTTTCTGTAAACAAAGAGTGTAAACAAACAATGGCTACCGAAGAGACGTGTTAGCTTAATGCTAATTCCTGAACACACCAGGATGCTGAAGCGCCTTCGCTATCGTTTGCCAGCATTTATCTTTTGGTTATCTCTCAAGGAAACGTCATAAAGGCAGGAGTATTATTGCCATAGCTCCACAAACCTTTCCTCCATTGCATAATTCCACATAACAGCACCAATAAAATCGTCTCCCTTTCGTTAAAAATTAAACATGCTAATCTTTTTGTCCATTTTGGTTTTACGAATCAACACGACACCCTACGTCAAACAGATCGTGCCAAAATCGAGAAGATAGTGTTGTCTGAACCCGGCATTAAAGGAACACGCCGAATTTTTGGGACTTTAGCCCATTCACCGTATCCCCCAGAGTTAGATTAGGCCATACATACCATTCTCATCTCCGTGTGATCCATAACTCTGTCTGACGCACCCACCGCTAGCCTAGCTTAGCACAAAGACTGCAGGTAAACGGCTTCATCTAGCCTACTGCTCAATAAGTGACAAAATAACGCCAACACATGTTGTGATGTGTATAGTTACATTGTACATTATTTTGTCTCTTATGGAGCAGTAGGCTAGATGAAGCCGTTTACCTGCAGTCTTTGTGCTAAGCTAGGCTAGCGGTGGGTGCGTCAGACAGAGTTATGGATCACACGGAGATGAGAATGGTATATATGGACTAAAAAAAGTCCCAAAAAGTCGGTGTGTTCCTTTAAACAATAAGTTTAATAATATATATTATAATTTTAAAAGTTCAATTTCAGTTGGACTAAAACAATTCATCTTTCTAAAACACTTTATTCTAACTGAAACCATGCCAGTATGGTTTTTGCAAAGTCAAATTAACAGACCTAGATGAAGCAATTGTACCTCGTCTTTGTCCAGCTTATACACATTAATTAGACAACAATTGGCCGCATGGTTTGTGCACTTGCTCCAAAAGATCTATACGATTACGTATTTGTGACATCCCATCGATTACCCATTACAAATGAACTTGTAAAGGCTTTTATTTTGTTAGTTCTGTTCTTGGTGTTAATAAACTGGTCAAGTGATCTGTCAGGATGATTTTATTTGTTATACCTCTGTGGTGCTCTGCTGCGGCGGCTGCCGCCACTGCCTCCAAATGGGCTCGCTCGTCTTTAGAGGCCAGCTGGGCACCAAGGGCCCCGGACAGGGCTAGCAACCCAGAGCCGCCTCCCAGAGCCAGTCCTGGGTGAGACAGTCCGGAGGGGTGAGGGGCCATGGGCAGCCCCTGGGCAGCATGCTGGGAAAGGTGCTGGGCCTGCAGCTGTTGCTAGAGGGAACGAGAGGAAGAGGACGATGGAGCGAAGAAGGAAGGGCGGGGGTCAGAGAGAGGGGGGAGAAATAGATGAAGGGAGTGTGGGAGATAAAAGAGAGCGACACAGAGGCCGAGATGGAAGTGGAGTGAAGAAACAGATAGCCAGAGGAAATGAAAATAGCATGAGGAGGAGGAGAGAGAGATGAGAGGAAAGGGAGGGAGAGAAAAGAAGGAAAAAAAATACACACACAGTTAAGACTTGGATCTGCACCACAGACGAAGAGGCCGTTACAAAGGGAATGCATTCATGACCCCTTCCCAGTGTCCTGGGAGTGAGGGAGCCCAACGAAATGGTGTCGACCTGCTCTAACGGCTGGGTCAGGGAACAGCACTGCTCCAGCATTCGCTAATGAGCACCCCAAAATAAAATGAAAGCTGATGATGGCCATGTGAGAAATCAAAACGTAAAAAGTGAATAAAAACACGGGAAATCAGATGTGAAAAAACGTAAAATGGGGATGTCAACTGGTGGCAACTCAAACCTCGTCCTAACTATGTGCCACATGTTGCGACGAGTTCTAAAGAGAAGGTTTTTTTAATTATTTACTCATCTTCATGTTGTACCAAACCTGTACGCGGTTATTTTTCTGTAGAACACGAAAAGAAAATGTCACACATTGTTCTTTTCCATAGAACAATTGTGTCTAGACACTCGTCTTCTGAAGTCATACAAAAGCTTGGCATGAGAAAGAGAGCGAAAGTCATTATTCATAGATCTTTTAGTCCGTTGAAGCTTGCGTATAGATCCAAATATCATGATGGGTTACTTATGTATCAATTATGAATTTCGACAAGCTTTCGGATAAAGCCATCACATGGCTTCAGATAGCTTCACAAATAGCGCACAAGTTGTATGGATGACTTTGTGCTTTTTTATATTATGGTAACACTTTAGTGTAGGGTGGGTCCATTTCTCACTGTTAACTAGTTGCTTATTAGCTTGCATATTACTATGATATTGGCTGTTTATTAGTACTTATAAAGCAAATATTGTTGTCCACTTCTTTGTATTTGAAAGCTGATAACCGATATCTACCGATAAATGTAAATCCAAATTTTTATATAATTTTTGAGAGCCTGATTACAAAAACAAAAGTCTCACCATTAAAAGCCATGTCCCAAGCACACAATTATAATGTTGTCATTATAATTTTATGTAGCCTATATGCATACTTGCGCTTCACATCATTATTTTCCTTTTTCAAGTGATTCCAATCATATTTCAAGCAATTCAAAACCATCATGGTGAACAGTGTGCATCTGAAGTGTCTCAGCTGAAGGAAATAATTCATTATTTATCGGCTTTAATATATCGGACATATTCTCTTATTGGGCCGATAACGATAATATTAAAAATAAACATATATCGGCCGATACCGATATGGTGGCTGACATATCCTGCATCCCTACTTACTACTAATAATAGTTAGTAATTGGTGAGAATTGGACCCTAATCTAAAGTGTGACCAAAATTATCTTTTTGTGTTCCAAGGGGGAAATAACAGCATACAGATGTACTAAGACATGAAGGCGACAGATTCAGTACGACAACATTTTCCGACTTTTTTTGGAGTTTGAGCATCCTTTCATTTTCCGACAGGCTCATAAAAGTAAAAAAAAAAATTGTCGTAAACGGACCCTAAAAATGTATCCGACTGGGGTCGAGAACCCAAAACCACGCCTTATACCACGCATTCTTAACATAGAAAAGTCGACTAGTTGTTTAGCCAAATGACTAGTCGATTTAAAAAATATAGAGTATTGCACATCCCCAGCCAAGTTATGAAAGTGCAACTTTCCACTCTTTCAAAAATATGAGCAAACCATAAAAAAACTGCAATGACAACTCAAGAGGAACGTGTTAAAAAAAAGGGATGAAAAGATGGAAGTACACACTGTGGGAGGCAGAGGGGGGAGTCCACGTACCCCTATCGACGCATTCAACTCCCCCATAGTCACCTGTTTGGCGCGCTCCATGGCCTGGACCACCTGCTGCTGGTGCTGTGGACGGAGGTCAAAAAATGGCTGTCAATGATAAACAAATAACAAGCAACAAAACAAGGCAGATGGCCACCCTAGTGTGTCTTTGTGTACTGTGCAATTTTCATTTTCTGGTGTATGCGTGTGCGCGCATTTTGTATGAATACACACACCGAAAACAGGAGGGGGAAGTTGTTTTTCTTCTGTCAGGAAAAGCTTTGGGCAAACTGTAAGCGTTTTTGTGGAAGTGGGTTTACAAGAATAACAATAGGCTTCCCAAAGGCATCAGAATGAGAGACTGTGTGAAACGTGAGGAAATATGAGAGGAAAAGAAAAAAAAAAAAGTGTTATTGCGTGTGTGTGAGAAACAGAAAGAGCGATATTGCGTGCGTGTGTGTGTGAGCACAAGTGAGTGAATTATCAATCACAGAACGTCTGAATGCAATGTGGCATGTGTGAGTGTCATGATGTGTAGCTGTGGGACTAAGTGTGTGTTGGTCTCATCTCACCTCCTGCGACAGAAATGGAATGAGCTGGGCACAAATCACATTCAGCCGTTTGGCGATCTCCGTCTGCAGAGATATGGAGAGAGAGAAGGATTTAGAAGCAGAAAGAAATAAAGCAAACAGAAACTGATTTCATTTTGCAGAGTTATATCCATTTTTTTTTTATGTACAATTTTTAAATGTTAAATTACCTTTTCCTACATTAGTATGGCTATTTTATGATGGTGATGAAAATACTATTACTACCTATTATTTTATGTATCTAATGTATAACCACGACTAGCAGTTATACATTAATAATTAATTTACTACTACTAATAAATAATAAATTATTATTATTATGCATCTAATTGTATAACTACTACTAGTAATAATGATATTAATTTATATTAATTTAAATTCTATGATTATTATCATCATTACATTTATTAATAGTACTAATAGTAGTTATACATTGGGCGAAGGAATACATTTACTACTACCAATAATAATAAATTGATATTTTATGCATCTAACATTAGTTATACATAAGATTAATTTACTACTACAACTTAATTATTAATAATTACAATATTATAATAATGTACTATTATTATGCATCTAAATGTATAACTACTTATAGTAACAATAATATTAATTCACTTTTAACGAATTGTATTAAATGTATTAGTAGTACTAATATTAGTTATACATTAGAAGAATTAATAAACTTACTACAACACATAATAATAATAATAATATTTATATTTTTATGCATCTAATTTACTACTACTAATTTAATAAATATAATAAAAGTATTATTATTATTATTGTTATTAATATTATTGTTAGTAGTAGTAGAAGTAGTAGTAGTAGTCTTATTTAGTGATGTCTAACACTCCCACTAACTTCCCGCTCAGACAGAAAGAGACTGTTTGACTGAAATATAGTCTGACCAACCAAAAGTGAGCAAATGTGTCCATAACTTTCCTAGCTTACAATAACTTGCATATTTACAAATAATAATTTGTTTACCTGCAACTACCTTTTACAAACCGATATACTGAATTGTTTTCCAAAGAGTAGATGCCATGAACAGTGCAAATTTTGCCTCATAAAGCCAAAAGAATAAACCCAGCCAATTAGATCAGCTATAACCCCTTTTTGCGCACAAAGCATCAAGCGGCCCATGAATCTTTGGGCATGAGGCTGAGGTTGAAATTACAGTTACAGACTGAAATGCCTAAGCAATAGTAAAATATACAATCCTGTCCAAAACGCATCTACCGAACCGAGATGTTGTAAGAGTGTAACCTGCTACCTCTGCTCACACAGCTAGTAAATATTTTAGCCCTCCACATCTGGCTCATGCTAATTGTTGCGCAGTGAGGAGAGAGGATGCCTGAAATATTCATGCCCAGCATCTGCTGCTCCGGTCCAGCCGAGAGGAGTGACGCCTCCCCGTGAGCTGTCTTTCTGGAGGTCACTGGTCTTGCCCTATTGAGCTGCGGAGTCTTTTGAGGCAGTGCTGGGGGTTTCCATGCTAAGACCATTGTAATCTTTAACCAACATCCCAAACAAGAGCTCCCCCGAGCTGAGGGCAACCCTCCCCACAACTGTTTGTTTTGCCAACAGGTATAAACTAATAATTGTAATTTCTATGTTCACCCACACACCACAACATTTCTCTTAAAAGTATAGTTCAAATCACAAATGTCTGACTTTCACGTTCCAAACCTGTATGATTTTGAAACACATAAGATGATATTTTGAAGATTGTGCAGGTCACTTTTTAACAATGCAATGAATGGGGACTGGAGTTTTTACGATTCAAAAGGACACAAAAACACCATAAAAATATCATGATAGTGATTCATACGACTGTTCTTAAAGTCATACAACAGCTTTGTATGATGAACAGACCAAAGTTTAAGTCATTATTCACAAAGAATCTTAAAAGGAACACTCCACTATTTTTGAAAATAGGCAAATTTTCCAACTCCCCTAGAGTTAAACAGTTGAGTTTTACCGTTTTCGAATCCATTCAGCCAATCTCCGAGTCTGGCAGTAGCACTTTTAGCATAGATCATTTAATCTGATTAGACCGTTAGTATCTCGCTCAAAAATGACCATAGAGTTTCAATATTTTTCCTATTTAAAACTTAACTCTTCTATAGCTACATCGTGTACCAAGACCGACGGAAAGTGAAAAGTTGTGATTTTCTAGACCGCTATGGCTGGGAACTATACTCTCATTCCTGCGTAATAATCAAAAATAGTCCCCAGCAGGCTCCCTGTGCAATGTTGTTTTCACGTTGGTTATGTTGACGGAAGTTAGCCTATTTTCAGGCGCTGCGTAATATCATTGCGCCGCTGCACCCATGGTACGGCACAAAGTTCCTTGAGTATAGTTCCTAGCCATATCGGCCTAGAAAATCGCAATTTTTCAATTTCCGTCGGTCTTACGACATGATGTAACTACAGAAGAGTCAAGTTTTAAATAGAAAAATATCGAAACTCTGGTCATTTTTGAGTGAGATGCTAACGGTCTAATCAGATTCAATGATCCATGCTAAGCTATGCTAAAAGTGCTACCGCCAGACCCGGAGATCGGCTGAATGGATTCGAAAACGGTAAAACGCAACTGTTTAACTCTAGGGGAGTTGGAAAATTTGCCTATTTTCAAAAATAGTGGAGTGTTCCTTTGACATCTAGATTTCAGATAGCCTTAAGATTCATGAACAAAACAGTGTTATTGTTAACTAAAACTATTCAAATAAATTCTGATAAAAAAAAAAAAAAAACTGAAATAAAATAAATGAACAATTGCCCTGTAAATTAACTGAAATAAAATAGGCTTAGGCTGAAGTACTAAAATAACTTACTAAATAGAAATAAATATAAATTGAAATATAAAAAAAGGCATATAACAAAATTACTAAACTAAAATGAAAATAAAAAATATATATATATATAAATAAAAGTATATAAAATGTATAAATAAATAAAAGCTAATTAAAATATTAATAAATCATGTAAAAATAACACTGGAACAAAACATTCTTTTGAATAAGATATATTTAATGAATCTGTTTAGTCAGTTTCCAAAATTATTAATTCTAAAGAAAATCAGACCGATCAGTTCTCAAGTTCAACTCACTTAAATTTCAGTTTCTTCATCACACAAATGTATTGTATGACCCATGGATATTATAGCTAAACTAAAAACCATAAAAAAAACACTAATAATAAATAAACTTTAACTGAAAATAAAATATAAAACCCTTCAACTGCAGCTAGTCGCCAATAAAACATTTTCATTTAGTTTAATTTTGTACTAAAGCTAAAAGAGAAATAAAAAAATCACTATAGACATATGTAAAAAAGAAACACTAATACAATTAGTTTTACTAAACTTTAAAAAATAAAACAAACTATAATAGTATCTCAATGATACTAAAATAACATTTACTTTTTTGCTCAATTTCACATCCTTTTTGAATTCACTGTAATTGCCCGTTCTTCAAAATACCTCTTTGCATGTCAATATATTTTTGGGTGAGTATATAAATTTGAATCCACTTTCCCTTTTCCCTTTAAGTGAATTACTGGCTGTGTGAAGAACAACACCCCCCCCCCCCCCTCCCTTCAGAAAAAGAAAGGAGGAACAGACCCCCACCCCCAACTCCTCTATATCTATCCATCATAGCCCTCCCCAGGGAAACACAATGATTTCTTGTTAGGGAATGGCAACTACAAAATGACATCTTCAGAGGAGAGAGTGGGGGAGGCTGGGAAAAGGGGAGGGCGGGAAGGAGGGAGGGAGCGAAAGAGGAGAAATCAGAAGAACGAGAAAAAAAAGAGGCTAGAAGAAAGGCACAGTTAAGGAAATTACAGAGTGATGGGAGATGCAGAAAGATGAGGGGGGGGGGGGGGGGGTAGCTACATTAGAGAAGGGAATTCGTGGAGCATGTCAAAAAAGAAGCGCAATTGAAACGGAGGGAGAGAACAGACGCTCCGAGAGCACTGACCTAATTTAAACTGACCTGACATCTGCACGAGAGAGAGAGAGAGAAAGAGAGAGAGAGAGAGACTGAGCGAGGAGGGTCGGGAAATGCAGATGCAGTACGCAATTTATGAGGAAGTCACAGCTAGCTACTTTTAGATAAATCGCACAATCGCTCTCGTGTGTGTGTGTGTGTGTGTGTGAGAGGGGAAAAGCGAGTGTGTGCTGCAGACACGTTATTTGTTGATCTAATTAGTTTGTTTGCAGATTAATTTTAAAACAAGTGCCACGGGCCAGACCTAAGAGGATTTCAACTATATAAAACGGCTGTGAAAAAAGATCCCTGCATAATTGAATCTGAATTATGAACCCTACAAAAGATAAAAGGAATAATAAAACTCTTCAGCACAAAATCACTACGTGACACTGAATAGGCATTTTTACACCGAGAGCCCACATTAAAACCGCTGAGTGTTTGCATGTAACTAGTGATGGGTCACATTGGTCAACTAGTCATCCAACAACTGACTAGTGAGGTTGATGTATTTTTTGTATTTTTCATTTAATAAGTTCTGAAATTGTTAGTCAAACTTCTTTAAATCCCCTTTGGAAATGTCTTGGTCATTATAAAACCAAAACGAGGGGGGAAAAAATGCTTTTGCAATTGCACTTTATGACCATTCCATTTTGGCTTGACGTAAATCGACGTAAATTTGCTTTAATAAAATTACAAATATTCTGCAAACTTACCTGTTTGTGCATCTCTATGTTGAGGCCGTAGGACATTTCGTAGTACTGAAAAAGAAGAGGATATCATTAAACTGTCACATACTAGAAAGAGCATTTAAGTTAGCGGTTTAAAAAGTTAATTTCATTATTTGCTTGGAAAAAAAGAGGCAAAAGAGGTTCATTGTCTACTGTCAACAGTGTAGTGATGTATAAAGCACAGCTTGCACAAAAGTCACTTTCAAACCACATTTTCTGTTGGTCAAGGCAGGGAATTTGTGAGCCCAACTTGAACCGGTTGTGAAATCTGAATATGGCAATCTTTCGCCTTTTGCAAAATTTCTATTGAAACTGCAGATCTTGCCACAAACGGCTCTTTAAAACTGATCTAAGTTTGTGCAGATGATTCATTGTTAAAATAGTCTGGAGAAGTTGGTCCTCATTCAACACCAAAGTCCATCTTGAATCATAAAAAATTCTTTATGTACTCTCAATTCTCTCCCATATTACTATGATTTTATTCTAACACTGCCTACACACTGGACGCAACCTTGCCATGACATGGTGTAAATCTGTATGTGGTTATTTTTAAGAGTCTTTTATACAGTTGCTGTCAACAGCAGTGCATAGTGATTACGACTGAAAGGTTCAAAAAGGTATAAATATAGCCAACATGAATGACAGACTATAATTCAAGACTGTATTAAATGGAAAATATTCACCTTCACAGAATCTCACATCAAGTCTGCATCTTTTTTGAATCTGAATGTGGGTGAGATGCAAAATAAGTGAATACTAGTGCTGTCAATCGCGAATAATCGTGAATAATCATGAATAATCGAAACAAAATTAAATATATATATATATATATATATATATGCACCGATTAGGCATAACATTATGATCACCTGCCTAATATTGTGTAATATTTCAACACTGCTTAGTTAGGTGGTACGTGTCAAAGTAACATCCACAGGGATGGCAGGACCCAAGGTTTCCCAGCAGAACATTGCCCAAAGCATCACACTGCCTCCGCCGGCTTGTGTTCTTCCCATAGTGCATCCTGGTGCCGTGTGTTCCCCAGGTAAGCGACACACACGCATCTGGCCACCCACATGATGTAAAAGAAAACGTGATTCATCAGACCAGGCCATGGTCCAGTTCTGATGCTCACGTGCCCACTGTTGCCGCTTTCGGCAGTGGACAGGAGTAGGCATGGGCACCCTGACTGGTCGGCGGCTATGTAGCCCCATATGCAACAAACTGCGATGCACTGTGTATTCGGACACCTTTCTATAAGAACCAGCATTAACTTCTTGAGCAATTTGAGCTACAGTAGCTCATCTGTTTTATCAGACCACACGGGCCAGCCTTCGCTCCCCGGGTGCATCAATGAGCCTTGGCCGCCCATGACCCTGTCGCCGGTTCGCCACTATTCCTTCCTTGGGCCACTTTTGATAAGATACTGACCACTGCAGCTCTTGTGGGGTGTTCCCGGTCTGCAGTTTTGGAGATGCTCGGACCCAGTCGTCTAACCATCACAATTTGGCCCTTGTCAAACCTGCTCAAAACCTTACGCTTGCCCATTGTTCCTGCTTCTAACACATCAACTTTGAGGACAAAATGTTCACTTGCTGCCTAATATATCCCACCCACTAACAGGTGCCGTGATGAAGAGACAATCAGTGTTATTCACTTCACCTGTCAGTGGTCATAATGTAATGCCTGATCGGTGTGTATATGTATATAACGCTCACAGCGTTTGGCGTGGTCTTGCGGCTATCGGAGCAGAAACGAAAGATGCTGTCTCCATCTGCATGTGATCCGATCGACTAAAACGCATCTTAATACCAGCTGTAAACAGGGCCTTAGATTCAATTAATTGCGATTAATCGATTTGACAGCACTAGTGAATACTGATAAATTTTGTTGTGTTACTGGCAAAAATTACCTCTGAATACTTACATAAAGCATATAACCCAAGGACTACTTTTTTTGTTCTTTTATCATTCAACCCATTCATAAAAAAAATTTTTTTAAAGTTTTTCCATTGGACTTGTCCATTCCGATGGAAAAAAGGAATAATATGAGGGCGAGTAAACAATTTTGACTTTTACTAAACAATTCCTTTTAGCTAGCTGGATAAATGCTGGAATGGCAGAGTCAAATGAGTGTAATTTTATTAGATAGAGAGAATCAAGTAAAAAGGAAAGGAGAGGCAGATAGAAAAGGGTAAAAACAACAGAGACGGAGGGATAGAAAGACCCTGGCAATAAAAGAAGCCGGCCTGACAGCTGCCTGTTGTATTCACCAGCTCTGCCAAGAGCCCACGGTGTTGCTAGGCGACTCCCACACTAAAAAAATTATGAGCCAAGAAGAAAAAAAAAAGGGAGAGAAAGAAAACGGACAGAGAAAAGGGGTTAAGCCGTCTGCCAAGAGCAAATGGCATGCCAGGCGCACATAGCTGCCATATCTGTGGGCACTGAGGCACATGGCAGCGGCTCTGAAAACTCATTCTCTGTGATGGATGAGCTGCGTTTGAAGGACTTCTGATTGAGAGCTGAAGGAAGATGGTGTCTGGTGTTTGGATGCGCGTCGCATCTGATGCCTGATGCAAGTTGGTGTGTGTGTGTGTGTGTGTGTATGTATGTGAGTTTGTCTTACCATGACATAATGTCTCTGTATTTCTGTCTTCTCTGTGGCCAGCTTTTCACACTCCAACTTCAGACTGCAGAAGAAAGAGAGAAAGATGTTTTGTTGGATTGGTGGAAAGAAAGAGTCTGTTGGACTGTTTTGGTGCTCGGACATGCTGTATTGGGTTTTATTTACTTATAGTGTTTATGAATTGTCTAATAAATGTATCAATGTCTCTTCTGAATCACTCCCCTCCAGGCTGCCTTTGACAAACTGCGAAGACCTGACATAAGGACAGACAAAGATATACAGAAAAACAGACAAAGACAAAAATGGATAAATAGCCAGAGAGATGACAAAGACAGAAATAGACAATTACAGACAATAAAAAGATAGACAAAGACGAATATGCAAACAAAAGGACAAATATTTAGAAATACAACATGGATGTAAAGACAGACAGATAATGAAGACAGAGAAATACAGATATAAATAGATATAAAAAGAAAAAAAGGCAGACAGAAAGATAGGCAGAGGCAGATAGACAGACAGAAACCAACAAGTATACAGAAAGACATTTACAAGATAGACAAACATACAGAACGTCAAAGACAGACAGATGAATAGAAATAAAAGACATGTATAGAAAGACACAAACGATATGTAAAGCTAGACAGACAAACAATGAATGAGACCCTGACTGAATCCACTAAGATCAAACAACACACACACTTTCTCATCTCCTGGCTGTATTTCAGCTCTTCACACACTGACTTGTTTGCAGGCGTCAGATTTATGCGAGCGCGCGGGAGGGCCTGGGAAAATTAGAATATGATTAATACCGCAACATTACTGCGCCGCAACAGGTAATAACGGCACATCCGCTCTCCTTCACTGACTGCGCACAACCGTCGATAATTGACTCATTTATCACCGCGAGTGAGGAAGAGCGCAGAGGATGATGGGCGTGGGGTAGTGAGGGGGGGAGGTGTGCGGGAAGTGAGAGAGTGATAGAGGGAGCTGTGGAGGATTAAATTCATTCCCCTGCTAGAATTTATTACACTGGAATTGCCTCACTGCAAAAGTCACCCCAGTCGCAGGATTTCCGAGAACTGACAAATCTATCGGTGCGCGTTTCGCTGAGACCGTCTCTGCTTATTTATTTATTTCCCATCTCGCCTGAATGAGTTGGCCTCAATTATGCGATGCGGTGAAGACATCGCTCCCTTGTGCAAAATCGTAGGGGAAGTTGGAGAAAACAGCATGACAGCTTCCAAATATTGTCAGGTTCATTGGATAAAGATCTGTTTTCAGGCGTATATTTACATAGTTACGAGATTTAAATACGATCGTTTAAATTCTGCAACATTTCCCACGTGGAAAAAGGCCACTGAGAGTTCAGCGTGCCGCGAGGCTGGAGTGGATTTATTGAGGTAAATCAAGGCTAATGTGGAATTAAACTTTAAAAAGGTCAAATCCGTTAAACGCAGGCACGACACCTCAGCACGCAATAAACAACAGCAACTGGAAGCTTCTGCCAGTCAAAACAAATGACTGATCATTAGCTTACTCCATACCTTACAACAATGTATCATGGTAAAAGCTTTAGACACCTGTGTCATCAATGAAAGATCTTAACGTCAAAGAATCAAAACTTTTTTAGAGGAGATCACCTTTAATTATTAGTGGTGTTCTTTATATAACCCAAGTTTAAACATGCATCATTGTGTTTGAATGTGTTGTAAGGTGATCAAAAATGAGTTGTAACGCAAGTGTAAAACAAAGACGAGGTGGCGGAGAGCATTTAAATGTCAAAACAATATTACAATTATATATCATCTTATTTAAAATTGAAAATAAAAGCACTAAAAAGTCAAATAAATCAATTTAAATGCTACAAGTTAATTTAGGCATAACAATGTATGTTATGTACAGTACAACAAATGGATATTGATTCTGAAATTAGTGTTTAAGATTCACTTTAAATGAGCATTAGATAATTATGAATAAATGAAATGCAAAAATATTAACTACCCAATGCTGAGAAAATGAGACGACCCAATAAATGCACGAAATACACTGATAGGAAATTAAGACACATAAACAACAAACATAACTAAAGATTCCCACCCTTAACCCGTAAACTCATAAACCCTCCTCTCCTCATTCAAATTTTAAAGCTTCCTAGTATTCCTCGATCAATACATTATAAACAATATAACAAGAAATAATACAATTATAAAATAATGAATTTTTTTATTGTATAGGGTCGCTAACGACCCGAGGTGTGTAGCAGTGCAAGTATATTTTTTCTGCACAACAATTATAGAATCTTTGAAGACTGAATAGGTGCAATTCACCTTTATTCTAAAAGGTGGCGATGTCTGATACACAATGATGACGTGACGTTTCACTCAGTTACCGCAGGCAGAAAACAAAAGAATAAGAAGAATCCTCAGCAAAACTTGAAATGGCTCAGCGATTTACTGCAGAGCAAGAACTGAACGCAATCAAATATTAGTGTCACTGCCACTTGATGGTGGATCAAAACATTGATTTTGAAGATGTTGAAAATGATAGTTTTGAGAATATGTATGAGATTGTGAATATGAGCCAGATGCTGAATGTACTGGGAAATGAGCCCTGACGAGAACAGTGATGATGGTATAAAACAGTGATGATGGTATAAAACATCTGCTCAAACTGAACACTTCCAAGCTCCAAACGGTAACAAAACATGCTTTATTTTATTCTTCTGTAATTGTTACTCTAATATCAGGAGAGTTTTATATTATCGCGACAGGTAGAGATCCACCTGTGTTAGATATAGATCCAGGTCGCTAAAGACCCGAAAATGTAATCATGATTGGCGAAACGTTCATGCATTTAAGGGTTAATTACTAAAGATTAATACCATGCAATGAAGGTAGATAAAGACAAAAAGAAAGGTCTCTTTCTTTCCCTGACAACTGATAAGCTGATTATCCTGCCAGCCAAGCACCATTACTTCAATATATATACACACACACACAAGCTAACTGCACTTTTAATCATATTGCCCACCACAACAGAGTGAATTTATAATGATGACTCAAAGTGAAGCATCTGAATGAGAAGTAAAGGAGTGAAAAAGCAAATATTCAGGCTGACTGTGAGGAGTATCAGTCCAATTAGAGAAAGTGAGGACACTTCCTCACAGATCTCATCCTCATTTGCCATGCCTGTGCCTCATTAGTAAAAGCCCTTGTGTCTTCTGTATTCTCATAGTGCTTTTTCATCTCTCTGCTTAAAGTGCACGCACACATAGTGATTAGTTAGTGAAATAGTCCAGTTCAGAGCTAAATTAAACCCCATTACTGCCTGAGAGAGGATTGATGAAGGGTTTGACTTTGTGGAAAATTCGCATTTGCGGCACACACAAACTTAGACACTCTTTGAAGCCTGAAATGTGCTTTTAGAGCATGAAGACAGATACATTTTATGCTTTGTCGTGTTCCGACATTGCATATTCATAAAGCAACACGTTGCATTCTCTGTATTACCACAGAGGGTGCTAATGGTTAGCTTTCTTCTTCACGTCAACAACGGTGGAGCAAAAGATTGAAGAGAATACTGCCGAATAAGTTGATTAATGTTAAAGGAACACTCCACTTTTTTTGAAAATAGGCTCATTTTACAAGTCCCCTAGAGTTAAATGGTTGAGTTTTACCGTTTTTGAATCCATTCAGCCGATCTTTGTATCTGGCGGTAGCACTTTTAGCATAGCTTCTTAGCATACATCATTGATTCTAAACAGTCCATTAGCATCTCATTCAAAAAATGACCAAAGACACTTTCAATATTTTTCCTATTTAAAACATGACTCTTCTACAGTTACATCATGTGCTAAGACAAACTGAAAATGGAAAGTTGCGATTTTCTACACCTATATGGCTAGGAACTATGTTCTCATTCCAGCGTAATAGTCGCAGATCTTCGCGGCCGTACCATGGCTGCAGCGGCGCAATGATTCGTTGGTATTCTGTGAAACATGGTGGTAGTATACACCTTCGACTTACTATCACAGCCCTTTACAACACACAGAACCATAACTAATCACACAGGTAAATCCACAACACAATTTGTCGGCTGCAAGCCTGAAACTTTCTGTGCAACTACACGAACTTAGTGCCGGTCACATTGAAAGTTACCTAGCTGGGGGCTACTTTCAGGCGCTGTAATATCATTGTGCTGCTGCAGCCATGGTACTGCCGCGAAGATCCGCGACTATTACGCAGGAATGAGAAAGTAGTTCCTAGCCATATAGGTGTAGAAAATCGCAACTTTTAATTTTCAGTTGGTCTTAGCACATGATGTAACTGTAGAAGAGTCACGTTTTAAATAGGAAAAATTTTAAAAGTGTCCTTGGTCATTTTTTGAATGAGATGCTAATGGACTGTTTAGAATCAATGATGTATGCTAAGCTATGCTAAAAGTGCTACCGCCAGATACAAAGATCGGCTGAATGGATTCAAAAACGGTAAAACTCAACTATTTAACTCTAGGGGACTTGTAAAATGAGCCTATTTTCAAAAAAAAGTGGAGTGTTCCTTTAATCATGTAACAGTTTAGTTGTGTATTTGTTACCCTTCAGGTCCTACTCCCCTCTGTGCGGGCCTCGAACCCAGGTCTCCGTTGTGGGAGGCGGGCACTCTAACAAGGAGGCTAAAGACTGCAGCCTCAAGCATCAGTCGCTAGAGCACCTCTTGAGATCATGGGAGTGAGGTTTACCTAGGGCTGGTCGAGATGGCTGAAAACTGTATCACGATATAAGCGTTTCATATCGGTCGATATCAATAATTATTGATATTTTTTATGACCTATTTAAAATAAGGACCAGGAGAAAAATATATTACATTAAAATCTTTTTTATTTTAAACTTAACATTCCTCTAATTATAATCCCCTCAGTTTATAAAGGCAGAAATGTCAACACAACCATGGAAAACACAAATAATAAAAAATATAAACATGTTTATACTCTGTATCCGCAAGAGCGCGAGGGTGCGCGCGACAAATGACGTCAACACGGAGCGGGCGGTCGTGCGCATTGAGAGCGCGCGACCCCGCGTGCGTCTCAATCAGCTCCCTAGTTCAGTAGTCAGCGCACATTTCGCTTGGCGGTAAACTTTCCGCGCGGCTCCGCAACCGTCTCATCACACCGGCACCCAGTTTGCGCGTCTAAATCAGTTGCTTATATCAACAAAATGAGCCAACAATAGCAGAAATAAGTCCTTTTAATGAAAATAAAGATCTATGTTTAATAAAAATGTTTAAGAGATCGTTAATTTAGTTGTATATTTGTTCTCCATTCCATATATTCTGTTCTAATGTCACAAGTAATACTGGGTTTACACAATTCTTTCGTATAGTGTGGTTTTGGTAAAGTTTACCTAAGTAAACATTGTCACGTGTGTGCCTTACTTCTTCTCACCGCTGTTTCCTGATGGTTTATAGAACAATTACTCCATCGTCTAGTAAATAAACACGTCCCCAAACGGACGAGGCGCGCGCGCAGTCAGGTCTCGATGGGGGAATGCGGAGCCATTAGAAAGTATAAACAAGTCTTAAGGTGGTAAAACAAGTTTGTGGTATTACCAGTCTTGGTGGGGAAAACTGCCATACTGGTGAGCTGACTTGTTTTCCTGATTTATAAACAATTTCCTTGCTCGCTGCGGCACTCATTTTACACTTCTCGGTTATGTTACTGAAGAATCCAACACGAGAGAACGCTAAGGCACAAACAAATAGATACTGTTACATGATTGGATGTTAGTGAGTCACTCCCTATGTTGTTAGGATACCAGAGAGTGACCCTTTGTTCATCCAACCAAACTTGCTTTGCAATCTCTTCCGACGAAGAAAAACATTTTTTTTAAACTTTTTTTCGAACGCATTTTTTATTGATATTGATTACGTGTCTATAGTGATACGTATCGTTATCATTTTATCCCCCCCAGGGGATATGCACAGCTCTCACATGGCACCAGTCAGGTCCTACTCACCACGGGCTGCCGGCGTGGGAGGCAGGCACTCTAACAAGGAGTCTAAAGAGTCAGTCGCAAGAGTAGGGACAGTGAGGTTTACCTGCACAGCTCTCACTAGCTTGGCCCTTATACACTTATTGTATTATACTATATTGTATTATATATTATATTATAGTGCTGTCAATCGTTTAAATTTTTTTTAAATTAAAGTAATTAAACGTTTTTTATATTTTTATTTTGTAATAATTTCACAAACGCATAATAAATGTAATTTACCTGTGGCCTTCATACATAAATCAATATACAGAAATTGAATTGAAAGTTATGAAAGTTATACTGGCGCATCTTTCTGTGCGTCATGCGTGTCACACAGACAGGACATTGATCGACAGCGCATTCTGTTTTGGTTTTAAAGCATTTGCATGAATAAGCTCGTGATCAAAGAATGTAGCACTAGCCAAAGGATGACAGAAGAAAAACGGATGCTGCGTCAATTGCATTAAATATTTTGAACACGTTAAACTGAATTAATCAATCGCATGGGTTAAAGCGCTCATTTTGACAGCACTTATATAAATATATAAAATGGTTAGCTAGCTACCGGAAGAATAGCGAGGTTTAATGCGTCCTTATGTATAGTATACTAATAGCCTTACACTAAGGTGGTATAAAACAAGGCTGTGCCCGTGTTTTTCCACATGGCTGAAAACAAAAAATCTCCATCGATACAAGTATACGGCAAACATTCCTGATGAAATACTCTGTCAGACACACACAGACATTAAAGCGCAATTGCGAACCAAACCACCCACCACAAACACATGCACTTAAATACACAGGCGCTCGATGGGGGAATGCCGGGCCACACACATACAGATGTATCCAGCAAAGCAGGCCTAAACCACAAACCCCAGACTTCATCATAAAGATGCCTAGAATCCACTAAAAAGTCCAAGCACAAAGAAGGTATCATGGGCATCAGCGCAAATCTGTTTCTGTGCGGGTGGCTGTCTGTGGGTTGGTTGGTTGTCTTCATGTCTGAGCCATTGCAAACCCAGAGGACACATTAGCAAGGTAGGTGAGCTGCTGTGTTCGGAAAAGGGCTGGGCAAAGCAAAAACTACTGTAATGAGAACCTCCGGTCTAAAGCCCTCCTGTCTGCTGATTAGAGGCCTTCTACACAAAAAACACCCAAACCTAAGCACACAAATCACCAACATGCAGAGACATACGCAAAACATGTGCATTGCTGCAAGCTACACAGCATGGTAACACCGTATGGAGCAGCTCTCTTTGTTATGCAGTTCCTGCCCAGTTCACATTTCCTGCCGGACCTTGCGCTGTAACCTGACCTCGGCCTAAGTGTGTTTCTCACATAGACCAGCGCCCACACACACATACACAC
This sequence comes from Gobio gobio, assembly GCF_949357685.1. Classification (NCBI taxonomy): domain Eukaryota; kingdom Metazoa; phylum Chordata; class Actinopteri; order Cypriniformes; family Gobionidae; genus Gobio; species Gobio gobio. Next base: position 30,663,209 of record NC_137120.1, read on the forward strand.
CTCTCTCCAACTCATCTTGCCAAATCTCTTTAGCTCTGACTCTTTCCTGTCCTTTAATCCAACACCAATCAGCCTCCAGACACAAATTACGAGAACTAAAATTAAAATCTAAGCCACGCCACGTAAAGCCAAGAGCTGTCTGTGCCTGTCTGGCACGTCCCGTGTGTGCCTGCCACGTTCTACCTGGAGCGGGACCAGCTCAGTGGCAGGAGAATGCTTATGGGAAATGCCGCATCTGAAACACCATGGGAAGGCTAATCTTGTTGCCTGACCTAAAGGAGGCCGGCGAGTTTAGACTTCACATTGTAATGCTTCATGAAGTGCCATTCAGGGGCTTATTACAGTGCTAGTAAGAAATTTAAATCAAACTATTACCCATTGACTTGAAGTCACCGAATGTTTGACATTCAAATTACAATGCTGCCATCGTCATGTTAGAATGATGGTACTTACGCGATGAGCCTAAATTAACAATACAGACTGTAAATATCAGTGGGGAAACTCTGGATTTTCTCAAAGACCAGACTTTGAGTTGGGGACACACGTGATGTGGTATTGATCATAATTGGGAATCTTGACTCTTCGGTGTAGTAGTCACCCATTTTGTGCACCATTGACGAAAAACGGTGATAAAGCTTGTCAGAAAATTCTCCTCTTCTCGCCAAATTATGAGGTGTCAGCCTTGTACATCCAATCTCCGTTTCCCATCACTCTCTGTGACTCTCTCATTAGAATGAAACAAAAGCATTAACTGCACACCTAACCCATCCCTAACTATGCACATCGTTTGCTCTTTATATTGTGTACTGGCTAGAAAAGCTTGTTGCACTAGCTGGAGAAAATTAACCACGTTATCCATTTCATTTGGACCCATATCATAATTACAAACTCCCACAGCATAACTTTCATAAATCATGCGACTCTAGTATTTGCGTACAGTACTGATTGTCGTGAAACACAAATGTACTTCATTATTCCTTGAACAAAGTATTCAACTTATGTTGAAATGCTCTAATGATAATAAACACCCCACAATTGAAACCAAGAATTGGCTCCCGCTCTAATTTGATAAGTGTGCAGGTGTTTGGCCTTCTGCATCAGCCTTGAGACAGATTCATTAGATATTCAATCCCCCGCTAACTGTGAAAACCAAGAGCAGATGAACAACTCTTAAAATCTGATTTGGAGACCAATACAGAGCCACATGAGAGTGCTATTATCCATTAATTTAGAAAGGTGCACAAAATAACTGCTTAGCTGTCTGGCTTCTGGGAAAGATTGAGCAAATACAGCCATAAATATCCAGGCTGGTGTATGTGTAAAACCAGCAGCCATCAGAAGGGCTGAACTCTGTTTGTACAGAGGATTTTCAGGCTTATTTGACTGAACTCTGAAGGCAGGAACAGAAAAGACCCAACAATAGGAATGTGGGGACTGGGTGGATTTGCCGATTCTGGCATGAGGAATCAAAGCTGTAGCCGTGTGAAGGTTTGCCAGTAATAAGGAGGGGTGTGCGAGTGTGCAGAGGGGGCATGGACTACCGTACCAGAGAGGATGCCAGCACCTACTAGAAATCACACACGGGTCATGCCTGGTCTGGCCACATTCCTGAGCCTCAGAGTGCATAGAAAACAAACCGACCGAACTAAAGGTGCATGTGTGTTTTATGAGAAAGCAGGAGGCCTTCCTCTTTTAGAAGTTACAGCAAGGGACTTCTTTTGGATACTAACAAAATGCAATGCCCTACTAGTTAGAAATTCAAGGTAAAACAACATTCTGATGGTAGCTAATGTTGTCTGGCTGGTCCAATCTAGTGATTAGCTGGTGCTGAACAGGGGTGTCCAATCTTTTTGCAGTGTTAAGCTCTAACCTCCCTGGAATTTTCTAGTAATCCAGAAGATCTTGATTAGCTAGTACAGGTGCATTTAACAATGGATGGAACTATACTCTGCAAGAAAACATCCCTTCAGGGGGATTGGACACCCCTTGTGTAGAAGGTTGTTTAGATGGACGGCCAGAAGTCAATCATCTTTGTCAAGCAGCTACCATGTTCAAGAAAGCAACCTGACCGCCCTAACCACTGACATTTTAACCTTTCTTCATAGCCTTCTTCCTACAATTACATCGCATCAGGAATTCTGCAAAGACATTCTCCCCTGGGTTGACTAAATTACAAGCATGGGAAAAATGTTTTTCGATAATATTGACATTGAACATCTTAGAACTTAGCGACTGTATGTATTAGCAAGGGGGTTGGGTACCTGTGATACTGTGTCTGCAGGAACTGGAACTCCTCCTTTATGCGGTCCAAGGTCTCAGGGTAAGTGAGTTTCAGAGGTTGGGTCGACCCTGATGCTGCAGCAACTGCGGCTGCTGCTGCTGCAGCCGAAGCCGAGGACCCGGGCGGTGCTTGCAAAGGTGCCTATGGGGAGGGGAGGAAGTAGGGTTAACATGGATGAAAAGCTATCCTTAAAGCTAATTTCTGGCAACTGCAAAAGACTCTGCCCTAACGCATAATCCTTTCAACACTTGTAATGAAACCCGGCTTAAAACATTGGTATTTTGCAATCTTCGAAGAAAACAGACGTTTCAGAGAACTGATGAGATTCATTCAGGGCAAATATGATTTGAGGAACTCATTGCATAGAGGTCTGCGAGCAAGATAGAGAGTGCGCTATGCACAAGGCAGAAATGAAGGACACTGATGAAAGACAAGCTCCCCAGAATGAGAGATAAAGCAATGAAAGAATGAGAGAGGATGGGGGTTGGGGTAGTTCCATGACATAGGCTCCATTGTAAAAGGATAAAGCATTACAGACAGATGCGTGTCTATATCACGGTGGTTGTGTTCTGGGATGTGGGACTGGGGTGGGGACCATGCTCACTGCTAGAATTAAGACATTTGTTTAAAATTAAGCATGGATTAGAAGAGGGTGCAAGAAAGGAGGACCCCATCAGGATGGGACACCACCAAGCTAACTGAATTCTGCTGGCTCCAGCAATTAGGAGCTTGGCCTCAGGGTAATGCAGACAGACAGGCAGACAAAAGCCTACGTGGCGTACAGTAAGGCCCGTCTATCCATCTATCTGTCTTCAAGCACCTCCGCTGACGAAGGTCCTCGAGCTTGCGACTGCGCATCACAGGGGTTCTCGCACTTCTCACGGAAATCTCTTCTTCTAATGAGTTAAAAGAGGGAAAAACTGCCAAAAGGGACATGATTGATCAAATGTGAAAGTGCATAAAGCCCCATTACTTCAATTAACATGGAGCATGGTTTTGACGGTAGTCGCATTTACTGCCAAACACTTGAGCGGCTAACCGTTGGCAAAGTGTCACAGGGTGTTATGAGCATGTGTGACCTGCATTAACACAGGAACGGCCTTGACCTAGCCAAGAATTACTGAGAAAATGAAAACATAGTGCATGGACAGTTTAAGCTTAAAGCTTGTCTTGGAGGGATGGGGACAGATGTAGCTGCAAATATCAAATGGGGGTGGAGGGTGTCTGTGGGTAAAAGGGGTCACCCTGTGTCAGGGCTTGGAGTACTAGGGGGGGATGTTTGAGGGGGGGTTGGACCGAACAACACAGGGAGAATGGAGCTACTCGGCCTTCGGCTCATGGGAGACACGGCGCATTGTTAGAGTCTCTAACGAGCTCCTCTCTCCAGCCCTGCATTTCAATCTGCTGTCCAGATCCCCGGGCTCTCACAGCTCCGGCCTAGCAGGGAGCACACACACACTACAATTACTTCTCACAGGCCAAAGAAAAGAGTCTGGAGAACAAGAGGAAGGCCATTTGACAGGGGGAGGCGGGAAGAAGGGGGAATGACACTTGGCTCTATTCCCTTCTTCCTCTTTATCTCCTCTCGCTCTACCCCACCCAGCCTCTCACTCTGATATTCACCTCTTTTTATTGAATTTTGCGTACAGGTGCAAAGAGACTTCCGGAAGAAAAAAAAAAAAAAAAAGGAACGACAAAGAAAGCAGGACTTTGCTGAAAGGCTGAGACCAAAGAGCCAGTCGCATGGAGCTTCTTGGAGACTGAATGTTCATTAATTAGACATTCAGCTTTCCGAAACCAGATTGTTACTACCTCTCAGAGGCCATTATTGTGGTTCTTTATGTGTCCAGTCTCAATATGGCAGCCATTTTGATTCAAATGCTCTTATAACCTGCTTCTCAGGCCAAATTGCCTTGCAAATCCTCTGTGCAACTTTCCTTGGTGGTTGTCAAAATAAATGGCTCACTTGACCTTGACAGTTCCACAACAAGGTTTTAACCTGGGCATGGTCTTGGCAGGACATAATCAGCATTGTGGGCCACTCTTGTCTTAGCGAGAGTCATGGTCACAGTAATCTGTATTATGGCAAAACTCTGAACACCCAAGTTGATTGAATTAATTAAATCTCTTATGCCATGCTGACGGGTCACACTAGAAAAAGGTATCTTGAGGCAGTAATGACTTCACTCAAGGCTAAATTCTCTCTCTTTTTTGGATTTAAATAGTGAAGAATCACAACGCTCCCACATGACCCTTGGTAAGGAATAGCTCGGGATAAAGTTGGGAGTCTGCTGGAAATTATAGCTTGAGATGACTAGATACTATGAAAAGCCCATGTATATTATAGGCACGTCCAAGTTCATTTCTTTACCACACTCACACTCAACAATGAGTCTTGGAAAGTGTTAGTGTGCATGCAATGTTTTCATTTCTTCTCCTCTAATTACATTGTGTGTTGATGTGTTGCATCAACCCATAATAATCTCCCAAATCCCCCTCCCCACCCACTTACTAAGACACCAAATGGTAGAAGACTAAAGAGACTGCTAAACACTACAAACAATCATACACACAGAGAGAACTGCTGCTTCTGTGTCCACTGAGCTGTCCAAACCACAGCTTCTTTCTTTCTGTCAGAGGTCTGGCTGAGGGACCTACAAGACTCCCACATGGCCTACATCTGAGAATTGCTACACAGCCTGTGAAATGCTGCGGCCGGCCATGATGACCGACATCGCAAAACCTGTCAACACGGTTGCCTAACCTTTGATAAAGCTGTTTCTCTTTTCACACACAAATCACTTGGAAAGAACAGACCACGTGCTTGCTGTTTCCATTCCCAGAGAATACCTACAGAGCCCAATTTGGAATTATCCAAAGCTTCTAACTCTTTAAGATCAAGGTGCAAATTATAACTGTGCTTTAAAAATAGTTGTATATTATCTCTGTATAGTGTCTTTTCATGGTAGCCTCCCCAAGTGAAGCCTCTGAGAACCAGCAACCCCAATTAAAGGATTAGTTCACTTTAAAATGAATATTTCCTGATAATTTACTCACCCCCATCTCATCCAAGATGTCCGTGTCTTTCTTTCTTCAGTCGAAAATAAATTACGTTTTTGAGGAAAACATTCCAGGATTTTTCTTCACAATGTACTTCAATTGCAACCAACGTGTTGAACGTCCAAATCGATGCAGTTTCAAAGGAAGGGCTTCAGAGGCTCTGCACGATCCCAGCTGAGGAATATGGTCTTATCTAGCAAAACCATCTGTCATTTATATACATTTTAACCTAAATTGCTCATCTTGCGCTGATCATAAATTTAAATTTTTTTTAGAAAATGGTCGATGGTTTCGCTAGATAAGACCCTATTCCTCAGCTGGGATCGTGCGGAGCCTGTGAAGCCCTTCGAAACTGCATCGATTTGGACCTTCAACATTTCGGTAGCCATAGAAGTCCATTATATGGAGAAAAATCCTGAAATGTTTTCCTCAAAAAACTTATTTTCTTTTCCACTGAAGAAAGAAAGACATGAACATCTTGGATGGCATGGGGGTGAGTAAATTATCAGGAAATTTTCATTTTGAAGTGAACTAATCCTTTAAGCCGCGTTTCCACCGAAATTACACGGAACAATTTGTACCAGGAACTTTTTTCCCTCAGACCTGTTGCTGTCTGCGTTTCCATCGCGGTCTAAAGTACCCTGAAGATTAGTTCCCGCTGGATTTCGTCCTACGCATAAGCTTAATAAGGCCTGAACCTCGTCGTCGGTCCATCTGTCGTATTTTATAAACTCCATTGTTGATTAGAATAGCAAACAACTCTTACTGCACGGACCGCAACAGGCTTTTAAAAATGGTGGTTGAAATAAAATGTCAACCAATCAAAATGCTGCGTGAACTCAACCAATCAGCAAGTCCCACCCCCGAAAGTTCCTGAAAAAGCACTACCTCGTGAGAGCAGGAACTTTCTGGGGGTGAAATTTTTATTGGTCGAAATACACAGAGTGCCACCCCAAAGTCCGTAGTTTCTTGGTAAAGTTCCCACGATGGAAACGCGGCTTAATCATATCGTGTTTTTCCTTTAAAAAAATATTCAAATAAACATCCACCCTAGGAAATGGGGAGGAGATAAGCTAAAAATAATTGGAATGGACTTCCAGCGTCTCTGAATCATTTGAAGAAGAACCTCTTTTTAGGTGTACACACAAATCCAAGGAGCCAGGCGATGCTTTCTGCAGTAACGTTTGAAGTTCAGGCATTGTATTTTGAAATCTTTCGACTACACTGTCAACAACCGGCAGGCATTTGCATTTTAAAGAACCTCCCCGGGAATCTGACCTAGGCGCGGCCTTGTTTCATTGATTCCGTACTCTACGGCAGCATGGAGCTTTAAGGAATGCCCCAGTAATCCCTTACTTAGACGGGGGAGGGGCCGTGGGGTGTAGTATGGTGCCAGGCACCTGTTTCATTAACATCACACATCTTTTCTCTACCCTCTCCGCGAGCTCGTTATTCAAATTTCCCCACTGTCAGGATACATTAGCAGCGCCGCGACGTTGGCTTGTCAGCTGTGGTAATTGCTGTAGGTGCTTCCTTTATGAGGCAACCCGCAACCTGTTTGTTCTTTCGCTTTCAAGGAATTCCACACTTTCTTCCAATGACTTTTGCAAACCTTGCCCAAAATGCTTCCCTTCATGGCTGAGGGTGCCAAGGCATGTGCCATGGCCGGAATGGGCCATGCCCTGATTTCCCTTGGATTCCTCTGGAAGCAGAAGGCTGGAGGGATCATCGTCAGGGAGGAATACCGAGATACCTCACATAGGAAGGATAGCGGTGCACCTCTGTTGGAAACATCTTGGCTGGAGCAGATCCCTCCAGAAGACAGAATTAGGAACCAATCAGCAGGTGTCAATAGGCAAATCTATAGGAATTGCCCACTGTTTCAAACTGGGAAATAAGTGGTAGTCAAATTATATGCAATGCAATGATAAGAAGAAGTCGCTAATGATGAAATTTGCGGTCTCATCTGTAAACGACTCAGTTTGTGGTTACTCAAACAGCAATATAAATACAGGTGCAAATCATTTTCTCTCTTTTACCTCAATACAAAAGCCTTATTTAATCCCTTGTAATATATGACTCTCCCTATTAGCCTAAAGTTAAAATGTGTACAACAACCACTTACTCTCTCATTCAGTGTTGAAAGCACTTTTAAAAACTGATGGACTGACTAATTACCATGAAAATTGATGTCTTGGTTAAGAGGGGAAATGAGAGATTTCCGACTAAAGCCATCCCTTCATCAAACAAAAGGTTTTGTATTAAAATACTTGTTTTAAACAAGATGCTAATTTTTGTATGTATTAACCTTTATCACACGTCGAGGAATGTGTGGGTTGGTTCTGTCTGTTCCAACCGCTTTATTTAATCTTATTCCAATTTCATCAAGATACATCCACTCATAATTGACTCAATGAAATGCCTGTGCCATAGCAAATCTCTCTTAAGATTGAATTCTTTATATGCATACTTACAGATGGTCTAGAATCTTAAAGCTATGATTTGGACTGAAGAACATGGCTTTTCTTATTAAAACGACAAAACAGATGTATTACATCCTAACCACCTTGTCATGTTTTAGGCTGTTGAAGATGAGCGGAAAGAGGCCATGTTCAGAAGTAGCTGGGTGCCCTGGAAAAACAGGTTGGACCAATCTTTCATTCTAAAGAGAAATAAGAAAAGAACAGAGCAACCTGGTCACTGCAGAGAAAACAACTAAAAGGGGTGGAAAACCTAAATACTTCACCTATGTACCATGCATCTCCTTCAGATCACGAAATTGCACACCCCAGTGGAATCTAATTTCCATCCCTTAGGAAATGAATGTCAAAGCATTCTTAGGAAAGGTTGGGGGTGCTGGGGGAGGGGTGTATGGTGACTGTAGAAAAATCTCAGGAAGGGTTTTTAACACGTAGTTTGATTCAATCAGTCCAGTGTATTCAATAATAACGGACATTTATTAAATAGTGGTCGACCAGGAGCTTTTCAACAGTCAATAACACCGATACGACAACTAGAGAGCATGGTGACCAAGAAGATAACACCCAATATATATATACATGTGATAATGCTCATACACATTTTAAATTTGAGCCATTTCAATGCACACTATAACCAAAGTAACTTTTCTGACACAAGGGATATCTAACGCATCTATTAATTGGTCAAGCACACAACCTGCCCATTACAATGACCGATTTATCGGCCTAGCTGACATATTCATAACTAATACTAGTTCCCAGGCTAGCTTTAATAGGGGGGAAACACAATGCTAAATGAGCATACAAGAAAAATGTTTTACTAAAAAGACCTGCAGGATCTGTGGTCAACATTGGAGCTTCGTGCAGAACTGAAATCTGAAATATATTATGAAAGATAAAAGGCAGTGTACTGTGGCACTCTTGAGATTACAGTAGCTGAAACTTACAGTAGTTGAAACGTCAGAAATACAGAGATCTGCCCAGGGGGGGATAACAATAACATAACGGGAAAGTCGTATCATTTACGCACATTGATATTATCGAATTGGCTACCTTTAGACTATTTTTAAAAGCACATTTCTGTGTGGTTTGATTTGATCTAACCACGCTTTGATGAGCAGCATTACTCGGCCAACTACAGTTTCACAATCCATGTGAACGTAGACCTTAAAGGACGAGACAAAGGGTACAAACACACTTTGTTTTAGCCTCTACGTGAAATGCACTAAAGCGCATTGCGCACCAAGCAGACGGTCATTTTAGTAGAGTAGTAAGGCAACTTACCGGAGGTCGATTCTGGGGAAACATGGTGAATAACGGGGTTGTCGCGGTTTGAGGTTCTTCTGTCTCGGTGTTGTGTTATATGTTGTTTCAGAAGAGTTGTCTCAGAAGAACATTTGGCCCTGTTTCGGCGGCGCCAGGCTCGGCTCGCGCATTCCTCGCTCAAGACTCCCTTTGTTCTGCTTTATCGCGCGGTATAAGATGCGCCCAGTCCGGTGTCGAGTCCCTCAAAACGACGCACCTCGAAATATCAGAATGCACGCGCTCGGCCTTCAGAGCTCCCCCGCCCTTGATGTGTTTTACTGATGAAAATAATAAAGAAACCAAGTGGACGGCCAGCTATCGTGCTCCCAAGACGCGACTCTCTACGCAGCCGCAGCTTCTTTTGTCTGCCTCTCTCTCTCTCTCTCCCTCTTCTCATCCGCTCCTTCCTTTCGATCCTCAGCTGTTTTTCAATGGGACATGCGAGTTGTTTTCTTCTAGAGAAACGCATGCCCCCCCTGTGCAAAAAAGAGAAGGGGCTTGGCTTGTGGTAACCAGAAGCAAAGAGTTAAATTCTCAAGTTACACTCATTTTAGGCTGCGGTGGGTGTAGGAACCCATAAGACGCATGGGTTGATCTGTTCAGGGCTGTATTTGTTTATGTATGTGGGTCAATGGCAAATAGTGATGCCTGAGGTGATTAAAAGGATAAAATGGGATGTTTGTGATTATGTTGGTTTGATAGGCCTACATTTTTTGAAAAGTGATCCAAAAATGTCAATATTTCCATGATATGTCATCATTTTTCTTAACTTAACGTAATATTTTGAGTTTCTGTTGATTAAACCAATCTCCTTAATTGTATTAACCCAATTTTTTCATTTCAACGAACTTAAAATTCGAAGGCAACCAACGTTACTCACTTTTTTTTGTTAAACCAACAATATTTTTTACAGTGTAGTAGTGTAACACTGAATATGAGTAGCCTACATTGAGTCTGAAATGAACAAACCATGCACTTTTATATGAAAAGTCTGTGAAAATATGTGTTTGTTATGGCACATGGCTACAAAATGGCTACATTTTTGAAAAGTGATCCAAAAATGACAATATTTTCATGATATATCATAATTTTTCTTTATGTCAAATCAACTTAACGTAATATTTTGAGTTTCTGTTGATCTCCTTCATTGTATTAACTCAATTTTTTCATTTCAACAAACTTAAAATTTTAAGGCCACCGTTACTCACTTTTTTTTAGTTAAACCAACAATATTTTTACAGTGTAGTAGTGTAACACATATGTTTGATCTATGAATATGAGTACATTGGGTCTGA